>NW_027605302.1:15000-20000 GCF_048128805.1 Centroberyx gerrardi | reverse complement strand
TATTACCTAACCCAATCAAAAAACATAAACAATGCACCACATAAACTATGTTTTGGTGGATTTTTGGAGACAAAACATCATTTTTCGTTTGCTGAGGCGCTGTCCATGGTGTTGAAAGGTGCAGTCACTAGGTGTGCTAAGCGCTGAAATAATTGTCCCCCATCCTGATGAAAACGCCTATGGTGCATAAGCGCATACATGTGCGCGTGCATGAACGTGCGGTACACTGAAGGGTCCTGGTTTGGGGGTTTGAAAATGTGGTCACCCTAAGCTAGGTAGTAGCTTACTAAATAGTAAGCTAGCTAACTAACATCCCTGCTAAATTCAAGCAGTCGTAAGTAACTAAATAAGTAAAACTTTATTTGTATAGCACCTTTCAAGACGAGTGTCACAAAGTGCTTTAGTAGTTGTTCCCAAGATTGTTAGCTAATTTGATAACTGTTAAGTCCTCACTAGTTTTATATAGGCTAACAGATGCCAATCTTCTGAGTAGTTTCCCACCCCAACTGTTCAAAATGGCTGCCGTGTGTTAAGGTCAATTGTTGAACTTTTTGCTATCATCAACCCTCGACAGCCAATCAGATTTATGCGCTTCCTCATTTCCTTAGTGATGTGATTTAGTTTCATGAACAATAGCTTTACCTGGCAAGCAGCCTGCAGTTGATTACTGCCATCTAAAACTTCCCAGTTCTCTACGACTTTTATTTGAAAGACAACAGCAGTAAAGTTCAGCAGTCTGGCCGTTTGGGGTTAAAGGAATAGTTCACCCAAAAATGAAACTTCTGTCATGATCTACTCACCCTCATGCCAAATGAAACACAGGTGAAATTTGTTAGTCCATATAACACACAGGGAGGCTGCCAGCACAACTTGGTAGCAGCCTTCTCCAAAACAACTGAAGTCAATGGGGACCGGTTCTTTAGAGCTCCAAAACAAAAAAGCCAAACAATCACACTGTGAATAGAAAGACCTATACACCATTATTTGTTGCAAATCAATCAGCTGTAGTTAAGATTTGCACTAAATTATGGTGTAAATATACTGTAGGTCTTTCTGGAACTCTGAAGAACCGGTCCCCACTGACTTCAGTTGTTTTGGAGAAGGCTGCTATGGAGTTGTGCTGGCAGCCTCCCTGTGTGTTATATGGACAAACTTCACCTGTGTTTCAACTGGCATGAGGGTGAGTAGATCATGACAGAATTTTCATTTTTGGGTGAACTATTCCTTTAAGTGTGGCAGTTTTATCTTTTGCACTTAACACTTTTGCAGTGATGATTTCAGCAGTGAGATCTGTTTCGAGTCAAATTCAGTCAGACAAAGGTGATATCTTACAACTTAGGTGGCTTTCGGGAAAGATGGTACAGTAGGCCTTCATATCCATAGTCTTTCTCTCTCTCACGCACACACACACACGCACATGCACACACACGCACACACACACACACGCACACACACAGACTCCATGTGACATCGGCCTGTCCATGCTCTATTTGACTCTGTTGGTTGTAAACAAATAAATGGTGAATGGCTGGATAAAGGGCGAGGGGTGTGGTTTATATACTACTATGAAGGGAAATCACACACACACACACACACACACACACACACACACACACACACACACCAGCCTGCCCGTGGCTGTGTGTAATGAACAGATGTAGGGCGGGCTGCATGTAGGCTGCCCTACTTCCTGATGCAGATCAATATCACTGTACATTACACTTTAGGGCTTTCCCATTCAACTTCAATGGTGAAACGGGACTGGTGACCTCCGGTTCAATCGCATGTAGTAATATATATGTGTGTGTGTGTGTGTGTGTGCGTGTGTGTGTGTGCGTGTGTGTACTGGAATTTTGTGTTTGGATGTGTGCATGCATGTGTTGTAGGTGTGTGTTTGTGAGTGTGTGTATGTGTTGAGTGAGCGAATGTTGAGTGTATGTGCATGTCCGTGTGTGTGTGTGTGTGTGTATTTGTGTTTGATGTTATGTCGGCTCGAAAAAAATGACCTTTTGAGTGTATTTTTTCTTTTTTTCTTTTGTGTGTGTATTTGCTTGCACATGTTGTTGTGTGAGGGAGTGTGTATTTGTGTGCGATGTGTATGTGTGTGTGTGTGTGTGTATGCGTTGTTGTGATGGTGTGTGTATTTGTGTGTGTGTATTCCTCTGCTGCCTCTCATTGTCTTATCAGGTTAAACTCTGATCTGGTGTCTGCTTATCAGTAACAGGAAGTTAGTTATAAGTTAACCAGAGAACTGGAACGATAATATGATGAAGAATCCTTTTGCACATTTAAAAATCATTACACATTTTTTTTTACATTCTTTTATCCTGTTTATATATGTTTTGCATGTGGAAGGCTGTTGTGAAATGTCCAAACAAATTTCCCCTCAGGGACAAAAAAGTTTTGATTGATTCATTGATGGATTGATTTTAGCCATTTAGCTCATATACAGAGCGTGAGAGAAGGAAAAAATACAGTGTGGAAAGAAAGTGTATGTTCCCCAAATCCAACTGGTTGTCAAGTGTGTGTAGCAGCAGCAGCAGCAGTAGTAGTAGTAGTTGCAGTAGCAGTAGTATTAACAGCAGTATTAACAGTAGTATTAACATTAGTATTAACAGTAGTATTAACAGTAGTATATAAAGTATTAAATGAAAGCAAAGCGGCCAGTCTGTCAATCCATTAATCTGCTGGGTTACAGTAGTTCAACCTTCTGTCCTGCAGAGCCAGATGATGCTGCTGTAATCCCACAGCAGTGTGTGTATGTGTGTGTATGTGTGTGTGTGTGTGTGCGTGTGTGTGTATCTCCGTCTCTCTCTCTGTTTTTTTACTGTACTGCCTTTTATGGAGACACAGATTGTAATTAATTCACTCTGGAATGAAAACTCCAATTTTGGTGATTTTTTAGTCTCTTTGTCAAGCAGCTGATGAAAGTTCACCTGGGCCTCGGAGCTGGGACACCACAATAGAATACAGTAGAAACTTTATTGTCCAACACATGCATGGAAATTTCCCTTCGGCTTCACTGTGGCCGAACTGAAAACAGACAAGATACAAGAAAGATGTAACGGAACATTAACAGACAGAATAAACTGAGATATTTTAAGGCGTTGATGTATTGAGTCGTGACATTTTAAGCCATTAGTGTATTTAAATGTGACATTTTATGTGTTTAAAGGAACGCAAATTCAGTTATGATAAAACAGATGGGTGGAAATAAACTTGCAGTGAGAGAGAGAGAGAGAGAGAAAGAGAGAGAGAGAGAGGGAAGAAAGAATAAATAGATGAGGGAGAGAAAAATGTGAGAGAAAAAGTGAGACATAAAATATGCAGAAATAATACTAATATATTGTAATGAAACTAAACCCACAGAGAAATAGAAGAAGGTGAGAGAGAGAAAAAAGAGAGAAAACAGAGAGAGAGAGAAGGAAACAGAAATGAAAACATGGCAGCAACACAACGGCTGAACTGAACGGTGAAACATTCAAAGAAAATTTACGCATTTACTCACAATGCAACAAGCACAGTCATTGTTAGCACTGGGCATTATCTCTGTGTGTGTGTGTGTGTGTGTGTGTGTGTGTGTGCGTGTGTGTGTGTGCGTGTGCGTGTGTGTACAAAGCTTTTTCACTGGAAATGCCTTTATCTGTAGCATGGAAGGCGAGGGAGTTAATGAGTAAACCGCTGCTCTCGTTTTCTCTCTCTCTCTGTCTCTCTCTCTCTTTCTCTCTCTTTCTCTCTCTCTATCTCTCTCTATCTCTCTCACACACACACACACACACACACGCTCTCTCTCTTGCTCTCAGTCCCTCGCTCTATCTTTCACATAAAGTCAAACACTCACCTTTTCTCTCTCCCCCACCTCCTGTCTATCCCTCTCTCTCTGTCTCTCTCTCTCTCTCTCTCTCTCTCTCTCTCTCACACACACACACACACCACTGACCTCTGTGACTCCTAGTCACCCGCTCGCCCTTCACGCCTGTGCCGGCTTGTGTCGCTCGCCCATTCTGCTGCTGATATGCTTACTGCAGCACTCTGCTTCCTCAAAGGCAAACCATTAACAGCAACATGGCGGCACGACACGGTGTTTGCCTGATAACCGGACTATACCGTACTTGTAATTCGAGCACAAGCACACACACACACACGCACACACCCACACACACGCACACAGACACACACACACACACACCCTGGCTTTGTCAAAAGATTAAGTGTGGTTGAGATAAGGAGGGATCGCCCCGAGTCGCCTTTAATCGAAGATCAAAGTCACACCAAGGGAGCCAAAGGAGACTCGACTGCTAGCCACTTTATCATGCTAACTCTTTACCCTTGATTGTGGTTATTCGCTTTATCCACATGGCGGCCATATTTGATTTATGTCATACAAGAGGTGGGAAGCTCTACCCGGTGAAGCAGACGGAAACAGAGGCAAACATGGCAAACCCAGACGCTCTTTGGGCAACAAAATTATAAAATATTTACCAAAATGATCCTTCAGTATGAAAGATGAGTAGAGCTGGAGAAGGTCCAGATCAAAAGAAGAAAATCCATGATCAGTCCATGATGTTGATCCAAAACGTTAGCTAATATTAGCAGTAAGCTACATCATGTTGTTAATGTTATATTCATCTCCAAACCCACTGGGTTCAATTCTTATTAACTGTAAACATTAACAGCCTTAGTGTTAGTAATATGCTAATATCATGCTTCATATCCTTAGTGGTGCTTCTTTAACAGTCAAATTAGGCTATTTATGTTAGCTTTGTCTGCTAGCTAACATGCTAGCATTAGCTGACTTTAGCTGGTTAAAACTGCTACTGTTAAAACTAGTAGCTAGTCAGCTAATTTACAGAATTAGACCCAGTTGGTTTGAAGATAAATGCTAACAACACAGAGGAGGATACAGAGAGTATTTTAACAGCTATTTGTATTTAGTTTTAACGCAGCGCTCCACCCGAGCATTGATCCCTGCTGTTAGATCGGGGTTTTGTTGAATCAGG
>NW_027605302.1:2500-12500 GCF_048128805.1 Centroberyx gerrardi | reverse complement strand
AAGAATAATAAGAAGAACCAAAATAATGAATTTGAATTCTGAGCAAAAAACAAAAAATACTCCATACAGGAACACATGTTGCCCTGCAAACTGCATGAGTGATAAAGCAGAAAAATGACATCAAAGTTTAGTTCTCGCCACAACAATCCACTTTTGTTGGTACAAAACTGGACTGTTTATCATTTAATAGTATTTATGAGTAGCCTATCATTTTTATTGATCTGAAAGCTAAATAAAAACACTTAAGTACAGTTAGTGACACCTAGCAGACGGGTGTTAAAACCCCTGGGCTACAGAACAGGATTCACTGTCGGTGTTTTAGGAATGGCTCGTCCTGATTGGCTGACGCTGTCGCCCGGGAACAGAACAGGAAGTAGACTCTCTTTAGATTGACAGGTGTATGAGCAGCAGCCAATCAGAGCCAAGGTCAGACGGTGAGAGGGGCTGCAGGCCTGATGGGGGAAGTAGGACTTGTCATGTGGTCGCTAGGTCGGAAATGTGTGTGTGTGTGTGTGTGTGTGTGTGTTTGTGTTCCTGTTGGATATGTGTGTATGGTGTCTAACTGTCCTGCCAAAGAATTCAGGGGTAAAAGTGGTGAACAGTTCAATGTGTGTGTGTGTGTGTGCGTGTGTGTGTGTGTGTGTGTGTGTGCAGGGTGAGGTGCTAAGAGCTTTGTCACAACTCCCACAATTGAAAGCATGCTAAGTGTTTGAGCTTCATTTTAACCTCAGTAGTGTATCCTTCTTCTCATAACACTGACCCCCCCCCCCCACACACACACACACACACATATACACACACACACACACACACACTCCCTCCCCCTCTCTTGATTTCAATTCAAATTCAAAGAGCTTTAATGTCACGACTGCTAAAAATAGCACTATTGACCTTATTCCCACAGCGGCCCTCGTGGTGGAAACTCTGCCTTGAAGACTGGATAATAAACTGTTACTTCAACACACACATCAGGATTTCACTTAGACCCAACAGTTAGCAAATCAGCTAACAATCTTCGGAACAATAACTACAACAACTGCTTAAATTTAGCAAGGAAGTTAGCTAGCTTACTGGTTAGTTAGCAGGCTACATTCCAGTAGCTACCAATATATATACCTTTAAAATATGAACCTCAGTCCCTCTGGATTCTTGAGATTCATTTATTTTCTAACACATTTTTAAATGGGGAATCCTGTTAAGTGATAAATATTTGACACCCCAGCTGGGCTGCACCAGCTCTTCCAGATAATTTCCCACCCTCAGTGTGATGTAAATTCAAAATGGCCGCCCTATAAGGTCTATTGCGGAAGCAGTTTATAGGCTGATGTATAATGTGGAATAAATATATTAAAAACCCACTGAGAAATTATTAGTCTCTCTCTCTCTCAGTTCCAATTGAAATTCAAAATTGATTTATTGGCATGAATGTCAAAAATTATTATTCAATTAACATTATTATTATATCAGTGACATAGAAAGAAATTATTAGTCTCTCTCCACTTCTCTCTGTTTTTCCTCTCTCTCTGGACCTCTCTTCCCACATAACACGCAACTCCCTCACACACACACACACACACACGCACACACACACACACACCTCCCATGGTGAGTGTGTAACTTCCTACAGTCCAGGCTGACAGTCATTTAACCTCGGAGTGACTTACAGCTAGAGGTCTGAAATAGAAACCTCTCAGCCGTGAACAGGCGTGTGTGTGTGTGTGTGTGTGTGTGTGTGTGTGTGTGTGTGTGGGGGGGGGGGGATAAAAGACGTGTTATTTTCTATACATCTGCATGTCTGATTGGGAACAACACGCTTGTCTTACTGTTCAACACATGGTAAGTTAACAGCAACACGCTTAACACGTGTAGGAAAAGCATATCTTATCATTAACTTGCGCTCATTAGATCACATCCCTATTATAATTCCAGGTTCCAAGTTCCATTAGGTTTAAACGAGTATGCTGACTTAAAAATGCACAATTTAACCCTCACTGGCAGAGGAGCAGAATGCGCGCTCAATATACAGACTGTTACCTAAATATACAAAAAGGAAAAGTTGCACGCTCTTCTCTGGATTTGCTGACATTTATTATGAGCCAACGTCTCCGTGACATTGCCTTGATGAAAACAATGCAGCTGAAATATTTGTGTGTAATAATTGTCACCACAGTGGAGAGGTGTGTGTGTGTGTGTGTGTGTGTGTGTGTGTGGCTTCCCCAGCGATATTTAACCTTCACCAGATCTCCATCCCTTTATTTGTGGTCATCATTTTGGTTCCCCTCCTCATATCATACCAGCAGTTTGTACCTGTTTACTGTTTTCACTTTATTTGTTTTGTCGTTCCAGAGTGACTGATAAATGCTAGCTGGGATATTCTGATATTAACTGATATATTCTGGCATGTAAACACCATTATATTGTTTATTGTTGAGTTGCCATGGAGTCACGAGCATCAAAATATCACGCCACAAATGAACACATTAGAATCTGCATGTATACAGTTTACTGTTTACAACAAAGACAACCGCAAAAAAAATAAATCAATGAATATAGATTAAACCATTACATCCACAAAGGTAATTTCTCCATCCTTTACAGAAAATAATACACTTTCATAATCCCGTAGGCTTTGAAAAGTATCAAAGTCTTCCATTTTAACAGTAATATTGGTGCTTTCACTAAACTGAATATTAACCAGCAGTCACGCCACAGTCCCAGGTCCCGGCTCAGAGCTCAGCCGGGATCCGGCTCACATGCAGAACATGAATGTGCATGTAAACACGCTGGATGTTTCATGTTGGAAGCGTGGAGCGGCGGGCGTCCGGCAGCGGGCGTCCGGCGGCGGGCTCTTGTTGCTGCAGAGCTAGCGGTTAGCGGTTAGCGGTTAGCGCTGCGTTAGCTCGGCTGATAAATGATTCAGGGAGCAGATCTATTCTGGTCTAACCTTGTTCCTGCTTCACTTCACACTGCGGCCTCGCTCTGCTGCTGCACTCTCTCTCTCTCTTTCTTTCTTTCTTTCTTTCTTTCTTTCTTTCTTTCTTTCTGTTTGGATGATGTTTGGATGATTGTCATTTTTATTTTCTTTATATCTTTCTTCATCTTCCTTCTTTCTTTCTGTCTTTCTTTCTTTCTTTCTTCCCTTCTTTCTTTCTTTCTTTCTTTCTTCTTTCTTTCTTTCTTTCTTTCTTTCTTTCTTTCTTTCTTTCTTCCTTTCTTTCT
The DNA here is from genome assembly GCF_048128805.1 of Centroberyx gerrardi. Taxonomy (NCBI): domain Eukaryota; kingdom Metazoa; phylum Chordata; class Actinopteri; order Beryciformes; family Berycidae; genus Centroberyx; species Centroberyx gerrardi. The sequence goes on along the minus strand of NW_027605302.1, from coordinate 9,281 downwards.
TTCTTTCTTTCTTTCTTTCTGTTTGGATGATGTTTGGATGATTGTCATTTTTATTTTCTTTATATCTTTCTTCATCTTCCTTCTTTCTTTCTGTCTTTCTTTCTTTCTTTCCTTCTTTCCTTCTTTCTTTCTTTCTTTCTGTTTGGATGATGTTTGGATGATTGTCATTTTTATTTTCTTTATATCTTTCTTCATCTTCCTTCTTTCTTTCTTTCTTTCTTTCTTTCTTTCTTTCTTTCTTTCTTCTGTCTTTCTTTCTGTTTGGATGATGTTTGGATGATTGTCATTTTTATTTTCTTTATATCTTTCTTCATCTTCCTTCTTTCTTTCTGTCTTTCTTTCTTTCTTTTGGTCTGCATGATTGTCATTTTTAATTTTCTTTAGATCTTTATTTTTCTTCCCTCTTTCTTTCTGTCTTTCTTAGTAATGCCTTTCTTTCCATCTTTCTTGCTTTCCCCCTTTCTTTCTACATTATTTCCTTCCTTCCTTTCTTTCTCCCTCTTTCTTTCTGTCTCTTTCTACTTTTATTTCTTTCGATCTTTCTGACTTCATTTCTTTCTTTCTATCTCTTTCCTCTTATCTTCTTTTTTAGTTTTTCTTTTTCTTTCTGACTTCATTTCCATCTATCTTTATTTTCTTCTTTCTTCCCTCTTTCTGTCTTTCTTTCTTTCCCTCCATCACCATTATCTTCACCCCTCACCTCCTCGCTTCATCTGGCAGTTGCATTATCATTTTCAGCCAGGGAATGACTGTGTGTGTGTGTGTGTGTGTGTGCGTGTGTGTGTGTGTGTGTGTGTGTGTGTGTGTGTATTTCTATCATACCGCAGGGAGCAGCCGCTGGTGTCCGCTCTCCTTTGTGGCCTGCTGCTATTTGCAGAGTGTATCACATGAGCACAATGACACGCGCACACACACACACACACACACACACACACAGTGACCTTCACACACATGCATGCACACAAAACTCGCATACGTTAACACACACACACACTGAAATTTACACACACTTATGCAGGCAAATATACATGCACGCACACACGTGGCCCACACACACACACACACACACACACATATACATATACATAGACACACATGCATATAGAGGCATACATAAGACACACACACACACACACACACACACACACACACACACACACAGGGTGCTGTTTAAACTTTAAACAAATACCTCCAGCATGCATAATAGCCAAACCGGCTCTTCATCTGTGATGCTCACTGCTCTATTCTATTCCATTCTATTCTATTCTATTCTATTCTATTCTATTCTATTCTATTCCATTCTATTCTATTCTATTCTATTCTATTCTATTCCATTCCATTCTATTCTATTCTCGAACTCTGAAACGCAGATTACTTGTTTTGTGGACACAAATAATGTGAAGATTATGTTTCTCAACTATTAAAACACATGCTTGTCATCGCCGTGTGTGTGTGTGTGTTCCGTGCCTGTAGTCATATATGCGTATATTTGTTTGCATGCATGTGTGTGTTAGTGTGTGTGTGTGTGTGTGTGTGTGTGTGTGTGTGCGCATTCTTTTGTATCCGAGTGGCGTTGTATGCGTGCGAGGTGCCAGGCTGACTGCAGTTAAACAGATCAGCCATGCTGTGTGTGTGTGTGTGTGTGTGTGTGTGTGTGTGTGTGTGTGTGTGTGTCATGTTACCTGGGAGCTGGCTGCAGGCTGTTCCCCTCTGAAGGGACGACAGCTGTCCCAGACACCTGCTGTGAGAGACCGAAAGACAGAAAGAAGAAAATACAGAGAGGGGCAAAGAAAGACTGAAAGAACAAAGCGAAGAAATAGAAAAAAACAAAAAGAAAGGAAGAAATAAACAAACTAATGAGAAAGAAGGCAGAAAAGAGAGAAAAAGGGAAAGGGTGTTTGCATGTGAGCGGTGCAGCAGAGAGATGAAGAGCATCAGGTAAATGTCTGTGATGTAATTATACAGTGAGACAGACATGTTTAAAATTCATATCATCTGGAGTATAATGCTCATTCACTTCACTGTATACTGATGCAACCAGTATATTGTGTGTGTGTGTGTGTGTGTGTGTGTGTGTGTGTGTGTTTCATTTAGAAGAAATCAAGTACTTTTTGAGAATTTTGTGTGTCTGAATAGAAACAAAATTTGCAAAATGTCACATGACTTCTGATTGGTGGACCTGACTAGGGGCTCTTGGGACTCACATACCCTAAATTCCCCCTGTGTTTTGCCCCCTGCCCCGGGGCTCTGGCCCCCTCCGGCCCCCTCTCGCCCCATACATCCACCCCCTATAGCCCCGCCCCTACACCTGCCGCGGGTTAAGGGAAGCGGCAGGGCTTTTTGTTTTTCTCCACATCAGCAGCGGTGTGTGTGTGTGTGTGTGTGTGTGTGTGTGTGTGTGTGTGCACGTTAAACAAGCACAGCCGGACTTAACCTTTACACCGCGTTATGAAAACAGGAGAGGTGGGGGCCGCTCAGGGTGCTGTGTGTGTGTGTGTGTGTGTGTGTGTGTGTGTGTGTGTGCTCATGTATGCATGTATGTGTGTATGTCCTGGTGCATGCATGTCTGTGTGTGTCTGGGTGTGTGTGTGTGTGTGTGTGTGTGCTCATGCATGCCTGCGTATGCATTTGAGCAGCATGCATGTCTGTTGTATGTTTTTGTCTGTGTGTGTGTCTGTGTCTTTTGTGTGTGTATATCTGTCTATACTATGTGCTTGTGTGCATGTATAAATATGGAAGTGTGTGTGTGTGTGTGTGTGTGTGTGTGTGTGTGTCATGGAGGTTGTCCGCCCGTTGAGAAGACCCGAGGCGTTCTTGTTTTGAATTCCTCCAAGCCAACTGTCATAATAGAGTTGTATGGGACCGAAACACTGATCCTGAGAGAGGAGGAGGAGGAGAGGAGGAGGAGGAGAGGAGGAGGAGCGGGAGGAGGAGGAGCGGGAGGAGAGCAAGAGAGGAGAGGAGACTACAGGAGGTAGAAGAGGAAAAAACAGGAGAGGAAACGAGGAGAAGAAATGAGGAGAGGAGAGGAAAGAACAGGAGGAAAGGTAAGGAAAGAAGAGGTTAGGTGAGGAGAGGAAAGGAGAAAAGATGAGGAGAGAGGATGTCAAAAGACGAGAGGAAACAAGAGGAGAAGAGAGAGAGCGGGCGAGGAAAGTAAACGAGATGAGGAAAGGAGGGGAGGAGAGAGGGAAGGAGGGGATGAGTTGAAAGGAGAGGAGGAGAGGAAACAAGAGGAGACAAAAGGGGAGGAAAGGAGGGGAGAGGAAGAAGAGTGGAGATAGGAAAGGAGGCAAGGAGAAGCGGGGAGAAGAATAGGGGAGAGGAAAAAAGGGGGGAAGAGAGAGAGGAGATGAGGAGAGGAGAGAGACAAGGAAAGGAGGAGAAAAGAGAAGAGGAGAGGAGGAGGAGGAGGAGGAGAGGAAAACTACTGGGCTGACATGACAACTTCCCTGTCAGTGGGTTCAGATGATTTATGTGTCCGCTGACAAGCGTCCGCTCAGCTGCAAATCCAAATCACATCACCAGAATATCACTAATGCTGCTGACAGCAGAACAGTTTGTGATCCAGTAATGATCCTCAACATCTTGATATAAAACTAGAAGGCAGTCAGAGAGCGCAAACCTCTGCCAACAAATCTCCAGCTTGCTGTTACACCCAAACACATTTTATTTCTTTTTTTTATTTAACCTTTATTTATCCAGGTTAGCCTCATTGAGATTAAGAATCTCTTTTTCAAGAGGGACCTGGCCAAGAAAAGCAGCACAAAGTTACAGACGCCACAACAAACATCTCATCACATTACAGCATTATACATGATCAACAAACATTCAATGTTTCATATAAAAGCAATTTAAACTATGAGGAAAAACAATTACAATTTTCACCATCCTCCCTACCTTTAACCATTGTTTTAAAAACATTCAATGAGACCAGCTCCTGTAATTTCAGGTCCTTCTGGAGCTCATTCCACGCCATAGGGGCTGAGAACTGAAACGCCTTTTTACCAAACTCTGTACGAGCTTTTTTTACGTTCAGTACAAACAAGTTTTGTGAGCGTAAACGGCAATTTTTGTTCGTCTGCTGGACAATGTATGTACATAAATAAAATGGGAGTTGTTTCAGTATCGCCTTATAAATAAAAATATACCAGTGACTCAGCCTACGTAAAGTCAGGGATGGCCAACCCACTTTCCGATAGAGAGCACAGTGATGAGTTAGAGATTTACAGTTTGTAACAAGCCTCAAGGCCTCATGATATACAGCGTGCAGACGCAACGAAGCCACAGGTGCATACATGTATAAAATGTCTCCATCTACTGCATACATCATTCCTATTATAAATGGAGGAATCTCAGTCAAATAATTAATACTCCAGCGCACACCAGAATTACTTAGATCGACACTTTTATTGATCGGCTACATCATAATAATAATAAAACCAAAGAGCGAATGGCGTGCTTCTCATGCCGCTGCTTCGTCTGGTTCGCTCTGTTCGACTGCCACCAGTTGTGCACCTAAAAAGTCGGCTGAGAACATGTGCTGTTATTATGTAGCTGATCAATAAAAGTATGGATCTTAGTAATTCTGGTGGACATCATTTCGATCACTTAACTTAAAGTGATTTCATGAACCTGCAAACATCCACTTCGGATTTGGAATCAAGTCTCTATCTCCATTAGTTTCATAGTTATGGCTAAAAAAAAAACAATAATCGTCTAAAGGTGGAAATCCCAGATCCGGATCACCGCCAAAATCAAATGAATTGTTCCTTGGCCCCCCTTCTGTGGCCCATCTGTCCACCAAGCTTTATGGAAATCTGTTCGTAGGTTTTTGAGATATCCTGCTGACAGACAGACAGACAACAAACTAACAGGGGTGAAAACATAACTGTCTTGGTGGAGGTAATTAATGTCTCAGCGTGCCTTATTAGGGCGAATGGTAACATCTGACCGCTACAGGTGTAAGTATGTCCTAGTGGGATGAAAACCTCACATTTTTGCATGTTGAAGTGTGTGTCAAGTTAATGTGTTGCTGCCTAGGCATTTAAAAATGTGGGATTGTGCGGTATTTTTGTGGAAACTTAAAGCGTAATTGGAAACAAAAGTCTTGAGGAGATCCTTGTCATTGAAGAGACTCATGTACGGTATTGTCTTGATCAGACCCTCAAGGCCTCAGCCTGAACTGTCTGGAAGTGTGTGTGTGTGTGTGTGTGTGTGTGCTAATGTTTAATGTTAAATAAAGAATTTCATCCTGTGGACATATCTGCTGTGTGGGACGGGTTTGGGACGGGTGTCACTTGTGATTAGCTTTTACTTGTGCTTCTGATATCTGGTGCCTTCGAGTGACACTGGTGACATCAGTCAGAGCTGCACTAGGCAACATGTTTATGTAAAAATACACACATTTTATCCGTCTAAGTCACAAAGTGGGGCTGCAGCCACCACAGTGACGAATTGAAACTTCAGAGTGAAATCCAAAATGTCTCCTAAACAGCAGCAGAGAAAGCTGGACTCACCAACGTTAGATCTTTTCTGTCTTTTGGAGCTGACGACGCGCAAAGGTGCCTAAAATATGAAACATAAGCATAATTTGCATTGTTTCCACCACCTGAAACTGCTGGGGAGGTCTCTTCCAGCTCACACATTTGTAAATTAGATATTGTTTTTCCATGAGGTTTCCGGAGCTGTAGTGACCAATGAGCTGTTTCCAGCCAAAAGGGACATCATACATCATGTGTTTTTATTAGAAGTTGGCTGCAAGAAGCCAAAGCATGGGTGAGAATACTCCAAAAACAACCTGCAATATATGACACCAAACTAAGTGGGTCATTTAGCCAATAGCATAAAATTGTCTATCTATCTATTAACCTTTATTTATGCTGGGGAAAGTCAACTCTTTCTTGCTCTTTTCTAGCGATATCCTGCTTTACATACACACACTCTCTCACACACACACACACACATACCACACATTCATAGTGTTCCTTGTTTACTAGCTGGTCTCCAGGCTGCAGAACAGACCATGCAACAGAAAATATGAACACATATGCAAATGTGCTTCCAAACATAGCAAACTTTTGTCATCCTTTTTGTTCTCTTCGTTTTCTTCCTCTTGTATGGTAAACACTGGAGGTGAAGTTGATCATTTGTCATCAGCTTTGTTCCTTTTCAAAGAGTCTCTGATCAAGAATCTCCTGTTTTTTTTCTTAAAGGGTTTCTGCTGTATTAGATGGTACTGTACTCAGCGGAGAGTGACAGGAAGGCCGCCTCCCCCTGTCCTCCCCTCCAAACCCGAGCATATAGAACGTCCTCATCATTACGTTTCCCATCATTAAATACTCTGTTGGCTGTGGATATGCATATTAATTTAGCAGAGGAAGCCTGGGAGGGGGCCGCGGCCTCCCAGTGACCCTCGTTAGGCTCGGCACCGTGAAAACAACGACCCGCATCGGTTCAGCTGAAATTACATGTGATGCAGCGGCACCGCGAGCAGAGAAAGGTCATGAAGAAGTCAGTAGAGGCGTTTCTCCTGTTTGGACAGAGGTCAGCGGTGGTTACAGGGGCCGAGCCACCATGTTGGAGGACTGGCAACACAAGGATGGGCTGTAACGTTATCAACCATCTGCTTCAGCAGTGTGGAAATAAACTAAACCGAAACTGAGCTAAGCTAAATCAGAATCGGAATCACTTTTATTCACTATGTACAAGGAATTGAAATGAAAATTGAAAAGAAAATTGAAATGACTTAGTCGCCTAATTGGTGCTGACATTACAAGAC
>NW_027605301.1:0-32703 GCF_048128805.1 Centroberyx gerrardi | reverse complement strand
GAGATGGGACGAAAATTGTTAGGAACTGCGGGGTTAAGGTTGGGCTTTTTAAGGAGTGGATGCACCATTGCATGTTTAAGACAGGATGGAACAGTGCCAGTGCACAGAGAATTATTGATAATAGAGAGAATATTGGGGCCTACAGTGTCCAGAGCTTGTTTGAAGAGTCTAGATGTCATAATATCACTGGAGCAGGTAGTAAGTCTCATCTGAGAAAAATGGGTTCAAAGTGGCTTAGTGTAGCAGTATTAACTGACGTGATTGAGGGGTCATGTGCAGGGGGTATAATTTGTGACCTAATGCTCTGAACCTTACTGACAAAGAAAGCTAGAAAATCTTCACAAGTGGTTTGTGAGATCTCAAAGCTAATGCAGTTAGGGTGGCATGTCCCTATGCCTTCTGCCTGACCTGCTTATCACAGAGTATACCAGTCAACCAAACTACCTGAAAGACACACACACACACACACACACACACACACATTGCTGGTGTAACTAGGTCACTAATAAAAGAGCTGAGTTTAAAGTGAAGAACAGGACCCTGGGCTTATGGGAGTGTTTGGATATGATATCAGTAAAATATTGAGTTCTTGCAGTTTTAACTGCTTCCTGATATCTAATGAGCCTTTCTTTTAAAATGTCATAAAAAATTGCAATTTATTGATTTTCCATTTCCGCTCTGCTTTTCTACATTCTCTCCTCAGAGCCCGGGGGTGTGATTTAGCCAAGTTTTTTAAACTTAAGGGGGGCAATGGAGTCAAGGATAGTTGAGCAGGTGGTGTTGAATGAAGTCATCAGCTCCTCTGTACTTATGCCGCTTTTCCACCGCATGGTACCGGCTCAACTCGACTCGACTCTACTCCAGGTACCTGGTACTTTTTTTGGTAGCACCTCTGTCGAGGTTCCAAGCGAGCTGAGGCGATACCAAAAGGTGACGTGAAAACACTGCAGACTACTGATTGGTCAGAGAGAATCGTCATCATTGCCGGGAGCGATAGCGGGGATTTTAAAGCAGGCTAAAAACTGTTATCATTTTGGCTCTACGGCTGTTAATATGTCACTTTATTAAGTTTTAATATTTTTTCAGGCGAGAAAGTAACCACGTAGATTCCCAATATGTGGTCAGTTTATCCAAATAACGCCTGTTTTGGGACCAGGACCAACTGCCAGTCAATGTCCGCCATTCCGCAGTCTGAAGAGACGCAATGCATTTTGGGGCAGTTGAGTGTGTCCAGTAAACTCACGCCGCATACTCAGAAATTCTTGCTAATCTAGTATACATCCGGGCATTTCTCGCGTACACAAAATTCACATACTAACGCACTACATACTCAATTTCACGTATGAATAGTACGTTAGTGTGCGTCGCTATGACGACCAGTTGTGTGTGTGTGTGTGTGTGTGTGTGTGGGGGGGGGGGGGGGGGGGGGGGCACATTAAGGGGGTACTATCTGTAGTGGAAAACCAAGTGGTACTACCAAAAGCGAGTAGAGTCGAGTCGAGTCAAGGCGAGTTGAGCCGGTACCATGCGGTGGAAAAGCGGCTTTAGTTGGGTGGGGGGGTCCTCTAATATATCAATGAGAGGGAAAGCGGCAAAGCAGCTGAGAATTGGAAGGGTTGATAGAGCGAGAGCAATGTTTAAGAGTGTTCAGCATGAGACTCTGATGAGGTAGTGGAACATCAAACACAATTGCCCTGTGGCCATATATCCAAACATTGACTGATTTGATGTTGCCCATGGGAAAACCTGAAGACAGAACCAGGTCCAGAGTATGACCATGATCATGTGTAGGTCTACTTACAGAATGAACAAAATTAAATGATTCAATTAGATTCATGAAGTCGTTAACTTACTTAAGTGGTTTAGACGGGCACAGAGCACAGGACAGGCCAACTCAATTTTTAACAGCTGAACCGCAAAGCTGGAGCACTCATTAACTGGCATAGGAGGACATTTAAAATCACACTTACAAACAACAGCTAACCACCCGCCCCTTCCAGACATCTTGGGTGAGCTGAAAAAGCTGCAGTTCATTGGGGAAAGTTCAACAAGAGGGACAACCTCACCAGCATTAAGCCAGGTCTCAGTCATGAACAGGAAGTCTAGTCATTCAGGATAAAAGACTTATTAGATAAGGATCTAACATTTAAGAGAGCCATCTGGGTGTGTGGCCTACAGACTGAGGGATACTTAAACACTGAGTGGGCTTGGCTAGACTGAGAGCAGGTATGTGGATTAAATTATCTGGGTTGGCAGCAATGACCGGCTGGCAGGCCCGCCAGCCATTGAGCCTTACAGGTTTTCTAACACTCAAATGTATCGGTATATTATAAAGCCAGGGAAGTGAGGTGATCGGGTTCAACAGCCCAGGCCCTAATGAGATGGTGGAACCGTCGCTATTGACAGAAGGGCATGGGCTCAGGGGACATCATTTGCAGACGGACACAGCAGCATAAGTGTGGTGAAGGCAGTCTCTTTTAAAATAGTCTCTGCGATCCCAGAAGAGGTTAAAATTGTCAATAAAATCCAAGTTGTGATTACGACATGTGAAGGACAGCCAAGACTGTAAACTCAGCAGCCTACTGAAGCACCCCATCCCAAGGTCCACCGTGGGAATTGGACCAGATATTAGGACATGTTTTTTTGGACTGTTTCAGGATGTTGAGCAGGTGACGAAAATATTTCTTTAGCAGCTCAGACTGCTGTCATTGAATATCATTTGTTCCAACATGGACAATAATCCATTCAGCATCAGGGTGGTTAATTAAAATTGCCGGGATTTTTTTTTAGTAATATCTAGAACTTTGGCGTCCGGAAAACAACAGGTTTTGGCCGACTTCACCTTTACATCCCTGATGATAGAGTTGCCTATAACCAAAGTGGGTGATGAGACACAGGAGCCTGGCCACCAACCCACCTGTGGTGCAAGTGGGGTTGGCTTTTTTTTTTTTGTCCCGGACCAGGGACCATGGATCAGAGGCCAGGGGAGTCGAGCAGGACAGAGTCTTATACTTTGCCTCTGGTTTAGACTAGGGATGGTCCACCATACCTGGCGCAGTGTAGGAGACACCAGGGTCTGAGGTGAAGCGGGCCCAGGGAACAGTTGCCTTCAACTCTGCCACACCGGGATCTGCCTCGGCGATATACCGGGCTGGTTGGCCGGATACCACCGTGCAGGACTGGTTTGTGTGACTTGTCCCCCATTTTTGTAGATAGTAGAGGAATTTAAGGCCGCAATATGTTTTGCCTGAGTAGCAGCAACGTCAGTAAAGCTTGTAAGAAGTTAATTCTTTTGTTCTGTGCACGTCCTCCGATAGCCTGTGGACGTCCTCTTTTTGATGTGTAATGTTTTTATTAGCCTTCTCAAACACTGGCATTTCCCACAAGTAAAACTACCTCCTCTTTCATAGAGCTGAATCCTGTCTTCCTTCAAGTCCTCTTTCAGCATTTTGCAGCGTACACACCTAAGTGCCGGTGATCTGTCCACCATAGTGTTAACCATAGTTAGTTGTAAGTAAGATCCAAGTAGAAAACAGTAAAATGCACGTAAAATCTGAGAGCATTTCGGTGAGCGTTGACAGTTTGACAGGAAGTCGCTGTTTGCAAGACGCAGCATTGTCACCAGCAAGTCAGACAGCAAGGGAGAGGGTTTTTTTATCCTAGAATCTCAAACCAGATCAGAGGACGCTCAAATTAGAAAGGGGCTTTAGGACACAGGTGTGCCAGCCTTGGTGGACTAGGCTTACAGTCTGCCCCAGGACTTTTGTCGCATGTCATCCCCCCATGTCTCTCTCTCTCTCTCCCACCCATTTAATAAAAAACTATATAATAAGAAAGGCAGAAATGACAAAAAACAAAAAATTAAATAAAAGGTTGTTCCTCATGGTTAATGCTCTGCTAGGTGGGGACGATAAAGTGTCCGCTGTTATTGGTCTGTGGTGATGATGATCAGAGCTGGGCCACAGTGGAGTCTGCTGAGGATGTGAGTACACACACACACACACACACACACACACTCACCTGATTCTGAGAGGATAGATGCAGGAAAGAGAGCTCGCACTCACAAATTGGAGAAAAAACATCCTACTGCCTCTATTCACTTTTAGATGCCATCTTACAAATGTTGCAGTTTCTTGGTGCACGGGTTTTCAGCTGAGAAATCGGAATAGTCACTCAGACAATATGATGGGTCTACAGTTTTTTCATTTTCATGTTCATTTTAAAGCCATACTGAGCAGGATTTTCCCCCTTTGAAATAGCATAAACTCAAAAATGATCCTAGTCATTATCATTACTTATGGCCCATTCTGCCTGTATTTTCTATATTTCTGAATATTTGGGAAGTTTCTGGGTAACCCTTTGACACCCTTTTTGTTTACACCTGCAACCAATACCACTGCTAAATCGTTTTATATCTAAAAGCTCACTGGCTACGGTAGCGGCCCCGAACTCTAATACAGAGTGACTGGAGTTCTGGTCAGAGCTAGTGAGTGCTGTGAGCTGGCAGCTAGCTACCGTTGTTAGCGTAGCTGTGTTGTAGTAGAAAAGCTGATATAGCTAGCTAAGCTAACCGGCACCTACCTGTCCAACAGAAAACAGCCAACTCCACATCGCTTTTCATCCCAATCCTCTCCTTCAATACTCCAACGGGTGAAAGAAAACCCCAGATTCACTCTCATTTTGGAACAAGCCTTGTCTGCTTGGTGTTTCACCTTACTATACATGCGTTGACCCCTCCTCCCTAGCTCAACAAGATGTTGAGCAACTTTGAAAGTTGTGTTTACAAGCCACAACTGGCAATGGAAATGTGTAATGATGCACAAACATCTAGATTTTTTCCATTTGATGTAGGCTAATGGTGCAGCCATAAAAACATGGCGTCTTGTATTTGAATATTTCATTCAATATAAGCAGCTAGAGCTTCAAGAAAGCGCTGGAACAGCAGATACAGAATATGGATGTGACATTGCTGTACAGTTAGGAAAATGTTTTTTTTCTAACTTTGAAGCTACTTAAGGGGAAATTTAAGGGTAAAGTCAGCTAAAGTCAGGGTACAAGGGGTTAAACTGAAAAATTGTTCCTAGATAACACTCTAACAGAGATCACTTGTCAGTCAAACAGTGTGGACAGTAATGAAGCTAGCTGCGAAGCTAGTTCAGGCAGGCAACTCGAGTTGCACTGCAAGACACGTGATACATCATGCAACTCTTACCAAGTGCCCCCCTCTCAATAAGGCAGTCTATTTAAGCTACCAATGCACCTGCTCACTCTTTTTCATCACCCCCTCCTCCAGCATCCACTTGTAGGCTCTGATTCTAGGTTTCCCCCAGGGGAAGTTCCCTATTGTCACTCCCTACTCTAATTTCGCTAGCTAGGTGTATGCTTGCAGGGAGTGAGAGGATCAGAGCCTAGATGCCATACTGAACTCCTATCTATATTTGCATTCATTCTCAATAACCTGTTTACGTGAGTTGGCTGACTGAACTGATTTCCTGTTGATGAAGCCTGAGTTTCTGTAGGTGGCGCTCTTTTCTTTTTCTCAGCCATGGTGACTATTGCTGCTCAACTACCCATAAACCACTGTTGCTGGAAATGTAAAATGCATCACTTCCTATGTGCCAAAGGATTTTCCCTTTTTAGAACAGCAAATGTAAAAGCTTTCATGAACTGGCCATAGGTTGAATCACTGTGTTATATCAATCGGTGGTGGAGAGTACCAAAATGACCATTTATTTACAGGAAAACTTTAAATTTGGTTTTGCAGTTGTTCACTTTAGCACATCACTTCATTGGTCAGATGTAGAATAAAAGCATCCGATTTGAGCAATTTTTTCTTCCATTTGTGAGTGCGTGCTCCGGTTGCATCAAGTCCTCATTGGGTTTTTGGGCCTGTGCACCTCTGGTTTTGCAGGGCCAGCCAGTATAATAGACACAGACTCAGTATCTGCTGTTTTGATTCAGAGAGGCAGGCTTCATTTTGGTGTAATGAGTTGTGATGGTTAAGTAAGACTGACCTGAGACTGACCTCTGACCTTTGACCCTCAGATAGCCAAGATGATGCGTGCAGCGGGCAATGAGCACCTGCTTACCACAGTCACTTACCACAATGCTGGACATCTCATTGAGCCGCCCTACACACCCCTCAGCAATGCCAGTAATTTTATAGTGCAGCACAGAAAACAGAAAGGTAAATGGTACACACACACACACACACACATACACACACACAGACACACACACACACACACAGACTTTGTAATTATTTTGTGGGGTGGGTCCCCGGCTAAGGTTGTCTGATTGTGAAAGACTTTCTGTGCATGTGTGTCCTTGTCCTCCTATCATTGTGAGGATCAAATACCTTGCATACACAGTCCTAGGAAGTACTAAGTCACCTGGCTTAAGCTGTATGATGAGTGACTCCAGTTTCTATCACTGATCATGTACCAACAGGTGTGTGTGTGTGTGTGTGTGTGTGTGTGTGTGTGTGTGTGTGTGTGTGTGTGTGAATGTTTTGAGCATATGTATTGTGGTTAGACAGATATTGGCCTTTTTATTAAATATTGCATATTGCCCAGTCAATGTTTTCCACCGAAGTTGCCTTTGGAACCTGTCAAACTGGCTCTGTTCAACACCAGATCCCTTACTAACAGGACTTAAATGATTTTATTACTTCTTATCATTTTATAATTTGGATTTTTAATTTATTACTGAAACCTGGTTAAAACCAGGTGAGTGTAGCCAACTCAATGAACTGTGTCCCCCTAACTATGGCTATTTTAATTGCCCTTGGCCTAGAGGGCGTGGGGGCGGGCTTGCAGTGGGTTTTTTTTTAACAGCTTTGAGGTACTCGCCTTCAACAGTACGAAGGGCGTAGGTTTACTGGTGGTGGGGACAAATCAGTAGGGTCTCTGAAGGTTGTCCCACAAAAATTGTATTATTCTTTAAACACATTTACTGCAATTCTACACAACTTTCTATGCCTATTTAGTACTCTTGAACACAATAAAAGTTGGATAATTACCAGTCCAAACACATATGCATTTGAATAATTTATTTCACTTAAGCAGTCCTCCAGTCACTACAACACTATACAAGCTCTCAATCACTATGAAACTATTATCACTAATTCATTATACACATCAACCGCAACTCCTTGCTTCACTCATCTGATAACCAGTATGAATAGAAAACTCATTAAAATAGGATTAGTGTTTATCTGTCACTTAAACAGTACCATTAGGCCTACTTACATGTTTACTCTTATGTCCCCTTTGCTTTTTTGATGCCATCCTAGAGTGAAACGCATTGTTAGTTCTAATATCAAAACATACAGCCACTCGCTGACACAGACGCTCGACCACCAGCTGCTGAGCCAGTGCTGCTAGCAAAATATTATTATTAAGTTTTATTAATTATTATTAAGTTAAGTTAATTAAGTTTTTAATATTATTTTAGTATTTGAATTCATTCATAATATTGTGTAAAGTTTATTCAGTGAGTATGTAATGTTAGTTGCCGACCTGATCTGACCAAACTTTACATTTTGTCCAGTCCCGCTGGCGGTAACTAGCTTCGCTACGTCACCAGCAAGCTGCGCAGTTGGCTCTGCTTTGATTGGTTCTACTCTGCCAATCCAGGGGCACGTTCAAAGTTTGCACCGTTTCGCTACGGTGAAGGTATGTAAGAGAAGGTGAAAACTTAACCTTCTTGGTGGAGCTAAATATCAGTATCAGACTTCAAAAACCCATATCAGTCTAACTCTGGTATGCATGTCTATGTGCATGTGATGTTACTTCAACCACTGAGAGGACTGCCTTAAAGCTGTTTCACACCGGTGCGACACGAAAATGCGGACGGATTTGCGGAATATTTGTGCGGGAATTTTCCGCATGTGAAGTTTACACACCGAGTCCGGTGCAAAATTTTTGCATTCTAGTATTCCAATGTCGTACCAACAGAAAAAAAAATCACATTTATTATCTGCGAGAAAATGGACATAGAAAGTAACAGTCACAATGAGGTTATCTTCATTCTTTTAAACAGCAAAAAGAGGAGAAATTGGATTGAATATTTTGGAAAGGTGGACGGAAAACAGAGAGTTTATAGGCTCATCCAGGAGCATGCCTATAACTATCATACTGATATGTGTAGGCTGTAACACAAAAGTCATTCAATACTTAATCAAACTTTGCCCACGATTCAGCAACAACAGTGCTCACACATAAAGCCTATAAGTGATTATAAATTTTATTTATGGAATCTGTATTTTTTTTTTTTTATAGTTATGGCTCTCGTAGCCTAAATAAAAGTTAAAATGATATAATATCATTTTAACTTTTATAAAGGTCTTTATATTATAGGAGGAGACTTTAATTGTGCTTTGAACCCAGCAGTTGATCGCTCTAATAACTGTGATTTACCATGCACAAACTAGAAAATTATTGAAACAATACATAGAAGATTTAAATTTGGTGGATGTATGGAGAGAACAGAATCCTGATAAAATTGAATATTCCTGCTATTCAAGTACATATAAATCCCATTCTCGTATTGATTATTTTCTTATATCTAGAGCACTTCTATCAAAGATTAGGAGATGTTGGTGTAATAGCATTCTGATAAGTGACCATGCTGCTGTGTCGTTAAATATTCATATAGACAAAATAGTTCATAGCCCACCCAATTGGAGGTTTCAGGTTAGATGGCTAAAGGACACAAACTTTGTTAAATTTGTTGAAACTAAAATTGACAATTATTTTGCGATAAATACAGATCAAACTAGTGCCAGTGTGAGGTGGGAGGCATTCAAAGCGTACATAAGGGGAGAAATCATTAGTTACACCAGCCCCAAGGCCAAACAGCAAAAAATGGAGATGGAAACTTTGGAGAATCAGATCAAATCATTAGAATTGGATATATATCGGGGCGCCCCGGTGGCTCACTGAGTAGAGCGCGTACCATATAAGGCCCGCGGTCATTTGCTGCATGTCCTCCCCTCTCTCTCTCCCATACCTTCCTGTCTCTCTCTCATACTATCTCTGTCAATAAACAGTCCCTCCAGGAACTTGCGATCGCAATAATTAACGCAAATTCAAGAAATCTCCGCAATATTTGCGAGAGCTTGCAGTTTTGCAAAATTGCTGCAACTTTTCCGCATGAAATGGCCAAATCAACAGACCGCTTGTGATTTGGACCAATTGTCGCATTCAGTGTTGTGGTAACTTACGTCATCGCAGCGCGCTCAGACCCGGCGGGAGAAACGAATTCGTGGACGGGCATTAAATTTTCTCGGGGGGGCACAATGATTTTTCAACGTAACATAAGAAAAATCATAATAGAACGCCATTAGTTTACACTTTTTGAAGGATATTTCACTAACAAAGCTTATTAATTTCATTCTTTGTCAGTTCACAGAATTGTTTTGTGGCAAGCAAATATCTCGTTTAAATAGATTTATTTCTTTGCATAAGCAAAACGCCTCTTGTTAATAAGGGTTTCTCTGCAAATTTACAATGTTTATATTTTTTATAATGCGCATTGATTTATTTACTGCTGCTGCACGTCTCCCGTCCAAATGGACCAATTTGCTTTACCATGCTAAAATACAACGACACTAATATATAACTTGTAGCCTACTATATTGTAGGCTATATTATGTATTTTAACCCCCTCAGGTCAACGATGTCGGACTTGTTGCGTATACGACTAAGTATACTAAATATCTCTGGAACGCTGTATTAGAGAGACTTACTTTTTTTTGCCCAGAAGCTAACCGTTGAGGGCTCCAGTGCAATCGTATCCTAAGCTTTGTAATCCAGCCTTGAACTGCAGTGTCTTTTTGGAGACTTTGTAAAATAAATCCATAATGATAAATCCATCACTGAATGTCTTCTGTGATTATTTATCCATTTTTCTGTGTTGAAAACAGTTATTGTTGTTGTTAGCCGTCCACTAGTCTAGCAATTCCATGATGCCTTGGGTTGAGTCTGTTGACCAATCAGAGGCTGTGTTCCTGACTTGTCGACCAATCAGAAGCTGTGTTTCTGACTGTGTGGCAGCTCTGATCTCAAACGCATGCGCAATGGAATAATATGAGATTGACCGCATCCTCCTATCTATATTATTAGGGCAGCAACCGAAATAATGAGTAGAATAGCGTAAATGTAATAAATATAAATGTAAATATAAAGTATAAATGCTCAGAAATCTTGTATGTTTTATTTCAGTACCTTCTAGGCTTCAATTTTGGGGGGGCACAAAAGCCCATTTGGACAGGCATTGCCCCCCAATGCCCCCCCGTGCCGCCGGCGCTGAGCGCGCATTCAGGTGGAAGATGAACAAAGCTCACCTGCCAACCAAAATTACTGCCATAGACCGTGCAAAACAAAACAAAAGCAGCAAGAATCGAGGTGAGTGCAAAATTCAAGCTCTTGGAAGAGTTAACAGCTTAAACGGAGACTGGGAGAGAATAGGGGGAGGCTGTGTGTGTGTGTGTGTGTGTGTGTGTGTGTGTGTGTGTGTGTGTGCGCGCGCGCGCGCGCGTGTGTGAGTGAGTGAGTGAGTGAGTGAGTGAGTGAGTGAGAGAGAGAGAGAGAGAGAAAACTTTTTTTTTTTCCTTTGCTTGCAATTTTTCCCAATTCCCACAATTTTACCGCAAAAAGAGCACATAAAACCTCACAAATTGTATCGCAATTTTTGAGAAAAGCTGCAGCAAAATCAAGCATTTTTGGCCGCAATAATCCTGGTGGGACTGAATAAAGCATAAAATGCCTAAAATAAATCTTAAAAAAAAAAAAAAGAGTTGGATATATATAGAAAAGATGATTTGGCAAAACAAAAAGAGCTATTGCTTTTAAGAACCAAGTACAATAAATTATCCGCAAAGTTTAATGTGGCTGAAGCAGTCCTATTATGATCAAGGAGAAAAAGCTGGAAAGCTCTTGGCCTGGAGAATTCAAAAATTACAATCTGACAGAGCAATTAATCGTATAACAACCTCCTCGGGAGATATCACAGTTGACCCATTAGAAATTAATAGTCGCTTCAGAGAATTTTATAAATCTCTATATAAATCAGAATGTCCCCAAGTTTCAGAAGAGCAAGATACATTCCTTGACCAACTTGATTTCCAAACAATATCAGAGGATGCTAAAAACGAACTAGACAGTGGTTTAACGGTTGAAGAATTGTCACAGGCTATCCAGAGTATTAACAGTGGCAAAGCGCCTGGGCCTGATGGCTTTCCCATTACATTTTTTAAGAAATTTCACGAAAAACTATTAATGCCTCTCTTAAACATGTATGAAGAATCCTACCGAGAGGGAACCCTCCCACCCACTTTAAGGCTGGCTATGATAACCCTCATCTTGAAACCGGGAAAACATCCGAGTGCTCCTCATTCAGACCTATCAGCCTGATGGGATGTGACACAAAGATACTTTGCAAGGCCCTGGCAAGAAGATTGGATCCTTATCTCCCACATTTAGTTCATAATGATCAGAATGGTTTTGTGCAAAAACGTCCAGGCTTTCATAATATCAGAAGAGTTCTTAATATACTACATGAGAAATATGATGCTAGAGACACAGCAGTGTTGTCGCTAGATGCCTGAGAAGCCTTTGATCGTATAGAGTGGCATTATCTTTTACCTATTACCTAGATTTGGATTTGGAGAAAACTTTTTGATTTGGATCAAGATCCTATATACAAATCCGATGGCTGGGGTCTTAACAAATGGAACAGTTTCTAAACCATTCATCTTGCAACGTTCGACATGCCAGGGGTGCCCACTGTCACCAATGTTGTTCACTTTGGCAATAGAACCTCTGGCTATGGCTGTAAGAACAAATGGCGACATTTCGGGCATCCGATTAGGGGAACAAGAACATAGAATATCGTTATATGCGGATGATGTGATCCTTTTCTTAACAAATCTTAAAGACAGTATTCCTAACCTAACCAACTTAATCGAAAAATTTGGAGGATTCTCTGGATATGAGATTAATAATTCCAAAATCATCAATATATTGTTCCTGAATAATGAAGAAAGATTAGAGCCTGTAATAAAGACTACATTTATGAACGCTAAGGAGGGTTTTATCTACCTTGGTGTCAAGATCACTCCTGAAATTAAGACAATTGTCCCGACAAACTATGACCCACTGGTGGACGCAGTGACAAAGGCATTGGACCGATGGATGACAATGCCCATATCAATGATTGGTCGTATAAATATAATTAAGATGGATGTACTACCAAAATTTTTATTCCTCTTTCAAACACTCCCTCTTCCATTACCACGACCATTTTTCGATACATGCAGTAGCATCTTTAGCAAATTCATTTGGAACAACAAAAAATCGAGGCTCAGACTAGGATTGCTTTACTTGCCTTATGAAAGGGGAGGGTTACAGCTCCCAAATTTGAGATGATTCTATTGGTCTGCCCAGTTGCGTGCTGCAATGTTTTATTTTCACATAGATACCCTTCCAGCCTGGGTGAACATTGAACAAGCATCTGTATTAGACCTTCCCCTTAAGCTCTATTTATACTCAGCAGATCCGAAAAAAATGAAAAGGAAAACAAAGAATCCTTTCCTTAGAAATCCCATTTACATCTGGTATACTGCACACCAACACACTAGAGATACCCCCATCATCTCGCGTTTCTCCCCTATATGGGGCAATGATCACTTCATGGCAGGAAGAGCAGATGGTGGTTTCAAACTTTGGGCACACAAAGGTATACAGAAAATAGAAGACCTTTATATGGATGGTAATCTCCTTAGTTTTGGACAGCTATGCCAGAGATATGATATACCCAAAAAACATTTTTTTAAAGATTTACAACTGAAACACTTCGCATCATCTAGATATAAGGAATTAGTGTCTGAGCCACCATTATCAAATCTTGAAGGTATAGCACTCTCGCACCATACTGGGAGAGGCCAAGTATCTTTGTTTTATGCAACTTTGGTGTCATATGAAAAGGAATCCTCCACTGATAGACTTGAGAAATGGAAACTAGATATTCAGGAAGATATAGAAGAGGCGGATTGGGAAATAGCATGCCTAAAGGCACAGACACAATCAATTAATACAAGAATGAAGTTGCTACAATATAAGTGGCTAATGAGAACTTATATCACACCGGTTAAATTGAATCGGTGGTACCCTGGGATTCCAGACACCTGTATTAAATGAGGAGACTCTGTTCCATTGTGTTTGGGAGTGCCCAAATTTACAATGTTTTTGGAAAAAGGTTGTTCAGAACATATCCCGGATAGTGGTTTTACTGATAGACTTCGGTCTTCTTCAGGCCAGAAGAATGATTGCCCTCTTTTGGAAAAATGTTGATGTACCTTCTATACATGCATGGATAAAAGAGATGGCATCTTGTCTTGTTCTAGAGAAACTGACACATATATCCAGGGGAAGAGCAAATCATTTTGCAAAAATATGGACTCCACTACTAGATTTCCTTGAGAATGTGAATGTGCAGTTAAAATAAGGGTGCTATATATTGCTGCTTGATTTTGATGTGTTTTTGTAGATTTTTTGTTTGTTTTGTCTGTTTTTGTTGTTGAATTTATGTTTATCATACTTGATAATTTTGTGTTTTATGTGTATTATGTATAGTATAGTATTGTATAGTATTATATGTGTAAAATACTAAAACCAATAAAAAATATTGTTTAAAAAAAAAAAAAAAAAATGATATAATATAATTGGGGTGTTTAGGACTACTCATTAGTCCATGATGAATATTTATAATTGAAACCAAATTAATATAGAAAAGAAAGAAGGTTACCATAGCTTTTGTCTGGACTACAGGCTTCTCCATCCAGGCACCAGACTGCATCAGTAACCTAATGTAGCCTATAGGGAAAAACATCAGCCTACCTCAAAACATCATGCAAAAAAACATCACAACCTAATCAGCATCTGTGTATTAATTTCTAAAATACAATATATACGGGGGAAACGGAGGCGTAGCCATTACTTCAATATATTAAATATTAAAGGCACATCGCCAAACATGCTTGAGTAGCAAAAAGGCAAAAAGAACTGAGCAATTAAATGATAAAACAATAACGAACTATAAGTTATTTAAAAAAAACATGACAGGCTCCTTCAATCATCTTTCAAAAAGATGATTGAAGGAGCCTGTCATGTTTTTAGCTTTTTACGCAGTGCTCAGCTCACGTATTCTATAGCCTAATATTATTAGTTTTATGTTATTATGAATAGGAAATATCCAGTATGGATAACATTTGCTAAATGTCAAATATTTGTACATATATAATGCCCTCTGTTCATTAAATCCTTTTGGGAACGTGCATTACGCAGCACTCGTCTCCTCTCTTATCGTACGAAATCCTTTCATGGTGTTTCATTGGTCATAACAGAGAAAGAGTCATATTGAGGATGGGATTATATGTAAGGTTAGGGTTAGGTATTAATTGCTAATGGAATGACTGTGTATAATGGAATGTCCTGTGTGTCCTGTGTGTGTGCGTGTGTGTGTGTGTGTGTGTGTGTGTGTGTGTGTGTGTGTTTTGCAGTGGTGATGCTGTGGGGAGGAGAGACCAAACCACATGCAGACGCTCAGGAAGACTCTTGGGAGAAGATCTTGGCTTTTCTACGGCAGCATCTGTACCCCTGTCCCAGCAGCGCCCCCCAGGCCAAGCTATGAAGTCATACACAAACATACAAAGCCCAGGGCCTTGTTTCTTGTACGTGGATAACTTGAGTTAGCTGGATATGTTTGTTAACAATTTAACGTAAGCCTGGGATTTTCTGTTCCTTGAAGCAAGCTTAAAATGTAGTCTAACGTGTACATATATATATATATATATATATGTAGAGAAACAGGTAGGAGAAAGAACCAATCGAAATTAGTTTGGTTTAATATCAGCTAGACTGAAACACTGAAACAGATAAAATGAACTAAAATAGTCTGAAGTGCCTGACTGTTATTATGGAACCAGATAATGTAGAGTTTGATTATTTCACTTTGATACACTCATTAAACTAACACATTTGAAATGTTTTGGCATCATGAGCACAAATTGCATACATTCAAATTGATTCAATCAATTTACTTTAGTTCTATTTGAGTCATTTTCATAAAATATATTAGGTAATTTGTAATTTAGGTTAGAATTACTTAATTCAATTTAATGGGAATTTGTCATAATTGAATACATAAACCTTGCAAACAGACCAAAATAATTTTTTTTAGTTTAGGTAACTACAATGGTCTATAGATGCAAATGTAAAAAGCCTACTTACACATTTAATTTATCTGCAATTTTCTGCCACAATTCCTTTTGTGGCAGAGGCTTTGGGAGTGTTTGATTTTAGAGGCTTTGGCGGTGTTTCATTTCATAGTTAAGATACATTTTAATATATGTTTTTAGATAAGACATGTTCCTCATAGCCTTCAGTTATTAACTCTTGCTCAGCTGCAGTAAAAAGATGCTGTCTTTTTAAAGGATAACTTTAACGATTTTGGACCTAATATATAATTTGTCTCTTACATACCTGTAGTACTTGGACCTGCAGAGAATACTGGCTCAAGCGTCAGCTGTTGGTTGAAACAGCGAGCTCTGTTGCTAGGCCTCTTGCTGCTAACAATGACTTTAGAGCTTCCCATCAACCCCACCGATGAGTGCAACCGTTTTCCAAGCATCATTTTTGTGACGTTTATTCCTGTAGTCCATTAAAACTTGTAAACAACTGGAAAGCTTTGAATGGTTAGAATCAACTTCTCATACATTTTGAACTATTGTTTATGAAAAAAAATCACATTGGTACGGAAACTAGGAAGTGCGGAAATCTGCTTGGCTCTTGACAGCCGATAATCACAAAGTTCAGCTGTGGCCAACTTTTCTCGGCCGACAAGCTTGTTGACCGTCCACACTAGTGGTGGGAAGACCGATTCTTTTAACAAACTCAATTCTGTTGGTCAGTCCGATGGTAGTGAATCAATTCTAACCCAGTGCATTTGGTTTCTTTGGATTTGTGCATGAAATGTCTTCTTACTGCAGTGTCCTGTTGTATTTTTTGAATGATTATCAAATAAATCAATAAACTTAATGACTTGTTGGTGCCTTTGATGTATTGAGAAGATGCTACTATACTATATTAATATTTAAATGAACTATTATGAGGTCACAGATGCTCATACAGGCAATTATATCAGTATTTAAAAGAAATGTTATTAGGTCACAGATGTCTTCATATATGCAATTATAATATTAATATTTAAATTAACTGATATGAGGTCACAGGTTTGCATTTATCAGGTAGGCCTATTTTATAACTGCTTTGAACTTGACTCAGTCAATCAAAACTGAGGACCGACACTGTGCACTCAATGGTTTAGGACCAAAATACATCTCTGACTTGCTCTTACCATATGAAACCTCTAGACCCCTCAGGTCATCTGGGACCGGTCTGCTAACCATTCCCAGAGTTAAAACTAAGCAAGGTGAGGCAGCTTTTAGTTACTATGCTACACAGAGCTAAGACCCAACTTTGACCACTTTTAAAACTAGGCTTAAAACTTTTTTTATTCTGCACTGCCTATGCAACTTGATCTTTATTCTCACTGTTTTACTTATCTTATCCTGTATTTCTTGTCTAAAGTCTTCTGTACCGTGTGTAAAGCACTTTGAATTGCCTATGTGTACGAAATGTGCTGTACAAATAGGCCCAATCATCCATGTTTTGGCACACAGGAAAAAATACAGTCATAAAAGAACAAAGTGTCTCTGTAATAAAATACACCAGAACTCAGTGTCTTTGCAATACTTGGGTCAGCAGACCAATTGACATATATTGTCAGGGTGTGTTTAGTTTGCTGTTAGTAACTAGAGAACCGGACATGCAGCTCTCTATCATCTACACCCATATTGTATCAGTCAACGTCAACGTCAACAAACTACCAAGTGTTTGCTATAGTGGTCTGGTGAGTAGCGTGGATTTGGTGGGATGTGGAGTTCTACAAGGTAACTCCTCTGTCTCCAACTTTACACTTCATCACTGCTTCAGCTCCCAACAATACTCAGATGATGATAATGTTCCACTCTTGACAATGTCCATCCACTTCTGATGTGATACATATATGATACAGTTTGTTTGATTACATATTTATTGTAGAATTGATCAATACTACACTGGTTGTTTATGGTAAGGTCATAACCTGAACTGACTCTAATGTGACATTTTGATGCTATCAGAGTAGGGGTTTCTGGCACAACTTCATCTACTTCCAAGGTGCATGGAGAAGGGAAAAAGGTCTAAAAAGGTCAAACACTTGTAGTATAAAGAACAACTTTATTGTTAGACCAACGCATTTTGGCTTGTGGCCTTCATCGGGGTCATCATGAAACACATTACAAACAACATTTAAATAGGGTAACAGAAAAAAATTCAAAAAGGTAAAAAAATAATAAAAGACAACCAATCATATACATCCACACACATATCAGCCAATGGGGTACCTACAAAGATGGGTTGGGTATGGTCATGTGGCTTCAGGCCAATCGTAGTCCCAGACTGGCAGAGAGGCAAGGGGAGTGTCCAATAAGGGGCATGGGTGACACCATATTGGGTCATAAACTGGAGAAGTGCACCTAAGGGGTTGTACTTGATCTACTTTATCATAAAAGAATAACATAAAAAATAATAATAATACATCATAAAAAACAAAAAAACAAAAAACAAAACACTACAAAACCAAATAAATGAGAGATATTTACAAACCACTATACAAACTCATTAATTGAGAAGTCCTCATTCATGCCCCGTGGAAATAAACTTTTGAAATAGAAAATCCAAAATGCTTCTCTCTTTTTCCTGAGAAAATTTACATTACCACCTCTTTGGCTGGACTTAATCACTTCTATGCCTATAAAAAATGTTTATGCTATTCCAGAGGCTTTTCCACCCTGCCAGGAATAAAATTCTGGGGGAAACACTGAATCCTAAAATGGTCAAATTTAAAGATACTAAATATGGGCACAAAATATTGGCTGTAAGCTGCTTCAGTCACAGCTATCAGACGCCAAATACTTAATTTCTAAAATAAAACATCAGAGACCAATAAACTACTTAAGCTACAAGGAACATTTTATTTCTCACCAAAAGCCTGCTTGTTTTCTATTTTTTTTTTTGATGGCCAGGTTGATGTGTGTGAGAATGAGTTTTATCTCTATGCTGACGACTCAAGCCTCAAGCCTGTATGCCCCAGTAAGATCACCAGCTGGGAGGGCTGAGGTGGAAGCCAGCCTAAACGGGGATCCCCACAACATAAACAACTGGGTGGGCAAACGGAACCCCACCTTCAAAACCATCAAAGTGCAAGTTCTTGACACTCCAGGTTTATATTAAAGATGGACATGTATGGCTGCCAGCTAGCAACAGCAAAGGAACTTAACGTCCTTGGTGTGACAATAGACGCCAAATTTTGTCTTCCAGTCACCACAACATGTTTCCTGGAAGGAACCTGATTTCTGGAGTGAATTTTCCTACACACTGCTGTCTGCATATAGAACAGCCTACCAGAAAACATTGTCGGTGGTCTTCAGGCCTTGAAATGCAGAGTGCATGTGTGGAGGAGCAACTCTGAATAACCTTTGTGCAACTACTGATTCATTATAGAAAATAGACAGAACCTAATAAATCATAACTTTTATTAATATATATTGTTTTACCTATGTGATCAAATAATGAGCTAAAGACTAATTATTATGAAACCAATGAATTAGATAAATCTACCTCATATTAGGGGATGACCGAAAATATGAGTTTTAACAACCTGAGAAATTTAACTCTGAACAACACCTATCTGTTTACTCTGTACCTTATTTTAAAGAATTTTCTGAACCTAACCTAGTTACCTTACCACTGAGATGTAGTGAAACATATGATTGGCCAAGCAGATGTTGTTTTACATTTCATTGGCTATTTTTCACAATTGCAGCTACAAAAAAAATAATAATTGCTGCATTACACCAGCACAACAACCCAAAATGGCTTTGTTCCTATTACTTTTAATCACCATTAGAGGGCACTATGAACACATTAATGGCACAGACAGTCACACATTTACCTGCCTATTACTCATACCCACAGCACGGCCAAGTATGGTCTCTAAAGGACAGGTGAAGGACAGGACTTAATAGTAATGATGATAATAAATCGGCTGTGGAGGACACCAACTTGGGCTGTGTACCTCAGCCACTTTCATTGATTTACTAGCCAAATGGATTTGACAGTTGATCATCTGCCAATGTAGATGGCAGAGTAAACAAAATATACCACTTTCACAATTGTGACACTGATATTTAATAAACACCTCTAAAAGTGTAACAAGCATAGCATACAGCTTATTACACTGTATTGTTGTTTCAACCAAGTGTGATAATAATTATGGACATCACCAATCTCAGTTCTTTCACATTCTTTTCTTCTCCATTCTTTTCATTCAGCCACATTCTACTCTAATCTATTCCAACCCGGAATTATTACAAACAAAGAGAAACACGTATGATTTAGAATAAACTATATCTTTAATCAAGGATACTACGACTGAAACACATTTGATGAGTTCCACAAACATTTTTTTTTACAATCACTGGAGACAAATATCGTTGGCTACAATGCAAAGTGGAAAATAAGAGCATTCAACAAACTAAATGGATATGTTCATATGTATATGCATTTGTGTAATGCATATTTGTGATATTCATTAAATATCCAGTACCTAATGTAATATCTAATGAAGGCATAAAGCCAAAACATGCTGGTGAGACAACAGTTTTCATCCTCATGGACAAAAAGAGTGCAATCTTTATAATTGGTTTTAACCTATGTAAATCTTACCAGAGAGTGCATAGCACAAATGTGTCAGCGTATTAGCACCAACTAGTAAAAAGGTGCAAGAATTGTCTCAGGAAGCGATTGGTTTGAATGGGCGTATTATTTCTGAGATGTGATGAGAGCTGACAAGACTTCCAGCATAGTCAGAGGTTCCTGTGGTGAAGTGAGACCTGCAATAGTTCCAATCTATCTTACAATTCACGGATGTAACAGACATTCAATGTCCTTTGAAAGCCATTAAATATTATCAAAACATTGTGTTCAGTACAATATCCTAAATAAACCAACCCACTCATTAATTCATCATGATAAACCTGAATACAGAGCAAGGCCTTGGGCACAAGACAGGAAAGAAGATCCAGTGTTTTCTCCTCTCTGGAGGGTAAGACACAAATACAAAAAACAATTCAACCTGTTCTCTCAATTCCTGAAAAGTTCATTTTATGAAGACATGAGATCTGATTTCAGTGTAGCGGTGGCTATGTTTACATGCACAAAGAATTCCCTTCTTAACCCAGTTACTCCAGTAATCTGGTTTTGAGTTGAAACATGTAAATGTCATAAATGAGTTAGAATAACCCAGTTAAGCTTATACCTCTGATTATGAGAAACCTGGTTAAGATGCCTGGTTTACCCACGTATTAAACAGGTTACTGTATTTGTAGACAGGATTATTCTGTTAATTGATTTATTCAGAGCAACACTCGAGTCACACTCGGACAAAGGCACACACTCTTCCTGTCCTGTGCTACGTTTGTGCCTGTGTTTGTTGTTATAACGATGAGTGTCGTACAGGATACCTTCAATCGTGTTTGTAATATAGGTGAAAATGTCAAATGTGTGTCATCTGTGCAGGATAAGTGCCAGCAGTTGCTTGACCAGACGTAGAGCTGGTTGACTGATGGGATAGTGAGACGGCAGCTTCTCCTCGGCACATGACAGCTTCACATAGTACCTGGATGGAGGAAATGAAAGATTTATACATAGATAGATACATGTTGCTGTTGTTGTCAATAAATTACATATAACATAAAAGATGCTGCTTCGGGGTTCACTTATACTGACTCATATATAAATATATATATAAATATATATATATATTTCCCTTGTGTCTAGATACTGCAGCTGCGTATGTCACCTTATGGTTTAAATAGCTATATCCAAAGGAAATTGCACTGGATCAACCTTAACTTGTAATGTAGAATGACCTCTTATAAGATGCATGCTTGTATCCCTTCTCTGTAAGTCTGACTTCCGTCTTCGCCGAGGTTCACATAGTTACTCTCATTACTCATTACTCTCAACAGTAGAATGACCTCTATCAGGATGCATGCTTGCATCCTCATGTAGGCTCGTCTCCTACCACCGCTTGAGGTTTGCAACAAGCTTGTTGCTACACATTGATCTTTCTATTACTGATTACTTACCTGCTATACCTTCAGCATGCTTGCTGGGTAACCAGGGAGCTGCTAGTGCCATAACCACCAAACATAACTGTATTACCATTTGTTGCAATAAATGGTTTTATCTTTTGACTTGAGTGTTCCTGACTGAAATATGGGTTTTTGAAGGCTGATACCAATTCCAAAATTTATGGATTGAAACTGCTGATATATTTTTGAATTTGACCATTTTCAAGTCTAAAATAAAAAAATACAATAATCAAGTGTTTCCTCCAGAATTGTATTATTAGAATTTAAGCTTCTGAAACAGCATGTAGGGCCACTAAAATATAATAATAAGAAGAAGAATTAGTGTTGCATTAGAATCAGTTAAGGTCTTAGTTAACCAGTATAGTATTGATCAATTCTACAATAAATATATAATCAAACTGCATCATATCCATCATATCAGAGGTGGACGACACTGACTGGACCAGATCTGGTTTTTAATAAAAGGCCAATATCAGCCACATATATCAGCTATTGGCAGTTTCAGTCCAAAGATCTCTGTGTCAGTAGCGGTCTTCAAAAGCCCATATTGGCCGAACTCCACTTACAATCTCTCACATCTCTACCAAGCAAACCAACAACAAACAAACCTGAACTCCTCTCTGTAGTGGGACCGTAGGTGCTGTCCCAGCTGATGGCTGTACTGCAGGCAGGCCAGCAGGAGGCGACAGCGCTGGAACAGCAGAACAGACTGGAGCGGATTCAGAGCCGACCGCTGGACGTCTGACAGAACCAGCACTACCTGCTGGGCCTGGTAGCCAATGAAGGACAACTAGAGAGACAGAGGCCAGATTTGGGTTAGAGCCTGGTTCATTAGATTATGGGAGAAAGACAAACTGTTATAAACAAAAAGACAGCAGGGAAGACAAAAGAAAGAAAGAAACTGAGTCCAGATTCTGTTCAGTCCTGCAGTACATTGGTGGCGATAATGTATAGGTTTTTTGAAAAACAAGAAGACGATTGTGGGAGTTGTATGTTTTCACAATACAACTTTTACTTATTTTGATTAATAAAATACTGCCCAAGTCTGCCATTTTTTGCTCTCCAGGTTTGGTGTTGAATCGTCTGCACACTGTGCACCTTGAGATGATTTTCCTGATGGCTGCGTTAGCGTGGGGAATCCAGTACTTCTGACGTAACTTTGCAAGCATGTAGTTGCGCCCACAGTGTCCACCTTCTTTATGGATGTGTTGCAGGATGAGAATGGCAACATGTGAGTCTTTAGAGAGAATTGCTGGGTGTTTAGCCTCTTCTGGCATAGCAGATTTATTGAGCCTGCCGCCGACTCTCAGTATTCCATCCTGCAGAATGGGATCTAACTTGTTGATCTGCCTGATTTTCTTCACGTGAGTGCCTTTCTGCAGGGCCATAATTTCTTCGGTGTATTCCTGTAGCTGCCTGAAGCATATGAGCTCTGTTTCAGCTTTATCCAAGTCTTCCAGAGAGAGTAGGCTTGGCTCCGTTTTCGATTTGTATTTGATTATGTGCTGTGTGACAAGCATCTTCTGTTTATCTGGATTGCCCTCAGACTGACTGATTATAGCTTGAAGTTCTTTCCTTTTGTTACTCAAGTGCAGTAGCATTTCTCTGAGCCTGAGAAGCCATGCAGCTGCTCTCTTCAGCCGTAGCCATTCTGAGTAATGAGTGATAAGCTTGTTCACTGGGTCAGCTTTCTCCTCTGCATTTGTTAAGTTGACTGTAGCACATTTCTTGACTTCAGGGTCATCTCCAGGAAGTAGACTTATTTGATCAGGTCGTTTTGGCCATTCACTCTCTGGTTTCAGCAGAAAACTTGGGCCTTGAATCCAAGTCTCACTTTGGATGAAGGTTTCAGTTTTCAATCCTCTTGACGCCTGGTCAGCTGGATTCAGTGTAGAGTTGACGTATTGCCATTGTGAAGGCTGAGAATGCTCCCTTATCACTGTGATTCTGTTGGCTACAAAGGTCTTGAAGCGAGTGCTTTCATTTGAGATGTACTTGAGCACCGTAGTGCTATCAGTCCAGAAGACAGATTCATGGAGATGGACTTCAAGTTCACGTTTAAGCAGCTTGTCTATCTTTACTGCGACAACAGCTGCTGTCAACTCCAGTCTTGGTATGGTGACATGCTTCAGTGGCGCTACCCTTGCCTTCCCCATTAGGAAGGAACAGTGCTGTGCCTGTGCAATGGTGTAGCTGTGCCGTCTGTAGAAGTCCAAACCCCACTGGCTTGATGCATCTATTTACACTAAAGCCAGCAAGTAGCTCCAGGTTTGCTCGCCACTTGTGCCATTTCTGGGCATGCTCATCTCCTATCTGTTCATCCCAACTATGTCTCTCCTTACACAGGTCTCTTAGGATGAGTTTCATTGGCAATATGATTGGTGCCAAGAATCCAAGGGGATCATAAATTGAGCTGACAATGGACAAGATTCTACGTCTTGTGATAGGCTTGTCCTGCACGTTCATCTGGAACTTGAAACTGTCAGTCTCTGTGCACCATTGGATGCCTAGGGCTCGCTCCATAGGAAGCGTGTTGTGGCTTAGGTCCAGATTTTTCTTTTCAGCTGCCCTTTCCTCTTCTGGGATAGACAACAAGACAGTCCTGCTGTTGCTAACCCACTTGGTCAGATGGAAACCACCTTTGGAACACAGAGCTTGGAGGTCCCTTGTCAGATCAACCGCTTGTTCTTCTGATGCCACTGACTTTAAGCAGTCATCGACATAAAAGTTTCTGAGCACTGTATCAACTGCCTCCGACGTTGTTGTCTCTCTTCCGTCTTCTGCTGTTCTTCTCAGGGCGTAGGAAGCACAACTGGGTGAAGATGTGGCACCAAAAAGATGTACTGTCATCCTGTACTCCCCCATCTCTTCACTCAAATCGCCCTCCGGTCACCACAGGAATCGAAGAAGGTCAGCATCTTCATCCGGGACTCTCACTTGATAGAACATTGATTCTATATCCGCCATCAGTGCTATTGGCTCCTCCCTGAATCTTATAAGAACGCCAATAAGCGTGTTGGTGAGGTCTGGTCCTTGGAGTAACTGCTCATTAAGAGAGGTTCCCTGATATGTAGCAGTGCAATCAAAGACCACACGGATCTTATGTTTCTTTGGGTGGTATACTCCATGGTGAGGAATATACCACACTCTGCCATCTGTTCGACTCAACTGCTCCTTGGGAACTTTGACAGCGTAGCCTTTTTCAATGATGCCTTTCATGAATGTTTTATAGTCCTCATGGAACTCCAGGTTTCTCTTAAGCTTTTTCTTAAGACTGATGGCACGCTGTTCTGCGATGCAACGGTTGTTTGGCATCTTGATGTTCTCATTTCTCAAAGGCAGACCTATACAGTAATGTCCATCAATCAGTTCTGCTGACTTAGTAACTGAGCGCATGAACTGGTGATCCTCATATGACATCTCTTCTTTCTCCTCACAGCTGCGCTCTGGGAAGTCTGCATTATAATGCTGAATTAAAAGCTATTCTATTTCTATGACCGAGATACGATTAACTGTGTAGCTCTGCAGTTTAGTACTGTCTGTCTCAAGGCCATCTCCTCCTCTTAGAGGTCCGTTAACTACCCATCCAAGGGCGGTCTTTACTGCGTAGGGTCCTTCACCTTTACTATTTATCACATGCCACGGCTCCAGTGCTTTGGGTATGTCAGTGCCTATGAGTAGGCCAACCTCTGCTTCAATGTGCGGTAGATGCACCTCTTTCAAATAAGACCATCTTGCGATGTCTTCCTGCTGTGGGATGTTTTCTTTCTTCACTGGAATATGACTTTGTGTGAAGACCTTTGGCAGTTCAATGTATGTGTTTTCTTCAACTCCACATACTTCTAGATCTGACAGGACACAACTCTTTATCACCTTTTGACTGTCAGCTTTGTCCCGACCCATTGTGCTGAGAAGGATATTGGTCCTCTTTCCTTTGAGATTTAACTGTCTTTGGAGATCTTCAGTGCAAAAAGTCGCTGTGCTCCCAGGATCCATAAAAGCGTATGTCTCGACATATCTCTCGCTCTTCTTTGACTTGATCTTCACTGGCACCACAGCTAGTACACACTCCTCTCCTCCAGCCCCAGTGTATCCACATACCTCTTGGTCCAGTGATACGCAAGCACTGGTGATCTCTTTGTTCTCAGTGTTATTTTCTTCATTCTTTTCAGTTGTGGCACTGTCTTCTTTGGTGACATGTAATATGTCTGGGTGACGTTGCGAGCACATCAGACACTCCATTCACTTCTTACAGTCTTTACTAAGGTGCCCCTGTGTAAGGCATCCAAAACATAGGCCTTTAGACTTTAAAAAGCCTATTCTCTCCCCGCTTGGTAGCTCTTTGATTTTACTGCACTGAGTGAGAGTGTGATTCTTCTGGCAGAATGCACAGGGTTTCTGGAATGCATTGGTAACAACTTTAGCTGAGCTGCTCTTCTGTGCCGTTGCACCTTGATTCTTTTCTTCTGCCGCCAGAGTGACACCTGTAGCAAAGCAAATTCCTCTTGGGAATTGTATCCTTGGGAAATTTCTCTTTACCTTTTCTGTCTGTGGATGGGCGACTCTCCAATATGTCTCCAAACAGAGGGTCCATAGCTACCTTTGCCTGTCGGTCTATGAAATCAACTAGGTCAGAGAACCGTGCACGTCCTCTTCCTCTCTCTTGAATCTCAAAGACTGTCATTCTCCATTTCTCACGCATTCTGTAGGGAAGTTTTGAGATAACAACTCGCATATTGGTGGGGTTGTCCATTTCCTCCATAAACTCAATATCATCCATGCTGTTCCTACAGCCTATTAGGAATAGAGCATAGGTGTTCAATGCCTTACAATCCTCTAGCTTGATCTGAGGCCATTTTAGTGCCTTGTCCATATATGCGCTGGCTATCTTCAGCTCATTCCCGTAATGCTTGTGGAGTAGCTTTCTGGCCTCTCTGTAGCCTCTGTCTGGTGCCATGTGCTCAAAGCTGCGGACAAGCTCTTGTGGCTGCCCACTGTTATACTGCTCCAAGTAGTATAACTTGTCCTGGTAGCTTTCAGTCTTGCTATCCACAGCATGATGAAATGCCCTGACAAAGGATCTGTAAGTCAGTGGGTCACCTTTAAACACAGGAATATCCTTATGTGGAAGGTGAGACATATTCTGCTGCTTGACGAGCATTTCAGTAATCATATTTTGTCTGTGCATAACTTGATAGAGCTCGTTGTCCTTTCGTCCAGGTTGCTGGTGACTGCGGTACCGTGGTTGATCTCTCTGTGTGTCTTGTGTTCTTGAGGCTTTTGCAGACTTAGCTGGAACGTGTGCAGCTTGTCTTCCCATTGGTGGATGAAAGAGTGGATAGGCCTCACTTACATCCTCCTTGATACTGATTCTGGACAACTTCGTTGACATGTGACTACTGTTTATGCCATCTTGTGTGTTGTCATATTCTTCGAACACTTTAAGCTTTGCACTGGATTCTGCAATTGCTGTCTCAATTTCCAGTTGCTCCTTTTTGGCTTTCAGCTCTGCCTCTTCAAGTTCAAGGGCTTGCTTCTTTTTCAAAGCTGCAGCACGTGCAAGCAGCGCAGCATGCTCTGCTTCTTCTTTAATGCGCGCTGAAGACCCTGAGTTTGCAGATGAAGCACCTGAACTGTGTCTAGATGTTGAGCCAGGTTTACGGCATCTTGTGGCAACTTGAGAAATGCTGTCTTTTGGTGTAACATCATCTTCAATGTCTCTTACCATACCTGTAAAATAATCTTCTTTGGCATCATCTTCCTTTTCATCTATAATACCCTTGCGCAATCTAGCAGTCCATTCCTCTGTATGCTCGACAAAGTCTCTTATGGACGCTGATCTGGGGTCAAACCAATTGCGCTGATCTTCTTGTCTTTCATCATCATTCATTAGAACCAATACTTCTGCATTGAGCTCCATAAACTCTCCATATAACTTGGAAAAGTAATGTAGAATTAACTCTTCAACTCTATTCAAATTTGTAGCATCCTCTTTAAGCCTATCAATTTCTTTTATCTTGCCTGTAAGCTGAGCCAGCTTTCCTCTTCTAGCTCCTATAAGCCTATTAAGTCTTTCTTCTAATGCCTTTTCAGTGGGCTTTGGCGCCCTCTTGTGGTCAAGCTCTTCTGTGGCCACATGTTTTCCAGATTGTTCTGCCATCTTAATTAATCAATGCACAAACTGCTTGCAAGAGTTTCAAAACTCTTCAAATTCGTTTTCCAATAAAAACAACTGCACAGCAATTTCTTCTTGAATGCAAAGACTATCCAAAATAGCTTGAGTCCAATGGTAACAGACCAGTCCCGCAGAAATGTAGCTCACTGAATGACCTTGACTTAATTAGCAAAGCACAGACCTTGTTTTAGCTAACATCAGTATCAGATTTGTTAGGCTTCTTTCTTGATCCTTTTCTTTCATTTGCTGGCAGATTAATTAATAACTCCAGTACCGTATTTCCTCGCTGAATTGCTGATTTTCTTGTGTTCATTCATCCGTGTAAAACTCCCGACACTTGCGTCCCTCTATCCTCCGCAAGTCCCGATCCTGTTCTTTCCAAGGCGAGCTCAGTTTTTTGACTAACATGTAGCAGCACTCCTTCAGTGTTTCAAAATGAGCAACTACTGGGTAAAGTCCAAAAGCAATGAGTCTGACGCGAATAAATCTCGAGAGACCATAACTCCATTTAGAACGTTTAGTGGAGAAATAAAACCGTTACAGACTAACAAGATTCGTCAATTGGCAATCATTTTCTCTCGGTCAAAAAACTGTGTTGCTCCGTGGACTTTCTCACTCCAATTGAGTCTAATGACGGTGACGTCAAAGTAAAGGAGCATTTCAACTACTTAGAATCTATTAGGCTATATGCCTACATAAGAAACTATAGGAAATCGAATGTTCTATAATAATCAACAAATATGACTATAATACAAATTAACTATTCAATATCACTAGTATTTCAATTAACATTATTAGCTATCAACATTATTTCAAATATACAAATTACAAATATATCAAAATATCTTTTCCCCTAGAATGGCTCTTACAAAGGGCATTTAAGAAGCAGCGAGTATGGAACACACCTTGCTGAGATCTGAAAAAGAGTTTGACTGCTGAACTTGTATGCATTAACCATGTATGTTAGGTGAAAATTCCCCCTGGCTGTTTCTAAGTATTCTCTATAGTGTCTCTGTAGTGAAGTGAACTGAATTGAACAGAAAGTGATGGTGAGGAATTTTACCAGGTGAGGATGAGGCTGCAGGACACTGAGGATCCAGCCAACAGTCAGGAAGTTCTCCACAGAGGAACACCTGCTGGCCTGAAACACGCACAAAGCATTACAACGACCTGATAGGTTAAAGGTCTGCTGATACAGTTCGGACAAATTGTCTGGACTGGAACATCACATTTATCACTCTAACAACAGAACAGAAACATCACATTCATTATATTACTTACAAGCCTGAAAAACAACAATAATCACATTACCTACTAGTCTGAAATACAGTGCTGAGGAGCAGTTTCACTACATGTAATTAAACGAATTAACTGATTAATTAAACTAATTAAACTGCTAATCTAGTAGTTTAACTTTTAACATTTTACAGTTGCAGTAACTAAATTCAAATCTGGATTGTGTTTTTAGAAGTTTATTACTTTTTTGTCATTTTGAGTCATAGTTAACCGCTGCAGCTATTCTTGGCTATAAAAGAAAAGAAGGCAATTGCATTTTGTTCACCGTTTCTATTTTTTATTTTATTTACTCCTTTAATTGCCAATCAGATGTTACAAATATCTTTTTATTTATTTAAATTTATACACAACAGAAAGTTACTGTTCCGTCTGCTTTTTTTGTGACAAAGCCAACTTGGGATGTTAGAGTGAAAATGTAGGCGTGATGGGCATTACATCAGGTAAGATAACAAGATAACATAAGATAAGATAGCACTTTATTGATCCCCTTGGGGAAATTCAGTTACAAAAGAAAGTTAACATTCCTGTGTGTGCGTGTGTGTGTGTGTATGTGAGGGGAGTTACACTCTTGCTAACACAAATTCTTAAATGCATCGTTCACAGTATTAATAGGTTTTAGGAAAAATGTTTAGGTTTACAACGATTTAGATCAGATGTGTGTACGAATACAGCAAGCATGAAGCATGATGGGAGAACTACTACAATGGATAGTAGTGGCACAACACGGCCATTTATTACCCTTATTACCCTCTCTCTCTCCAGCAGGAGTAGCTGGATACAAGCTATTTCTATCAGGGTATTTCAATACTCACCTCCTGGCCTAAAACCACGAGCTCAAAGAGCAGGGAGCAGGCAGCATCCAGGTACTCAGCAAGTAAGGCCTGAAGCTGAGACAGAGAGACACAACAAACATGATGAATTGATAAAAACAGATAATACAACATTTAAAAACCAATAACAATTGCTAGTAGAGATCCACCTACCTCAGAGTCAACAGGAGTTCCCTGGTTGTGTGTTTGTAGCTCTGGATCACACACCAAGGCTAGCAGCAGTCTGGCTGTCAGGGCCCCTCTGCAGGGAGAAAAGCACTTTTAAGCATTTCTTGGCATTTTTTAAATCATTTTCACTGGGATTCCTGCTTTGTTGGGTTTTATACATTGGAGAGAGATGTGAAAAATGGATGAGAGATGACGGGACAAAGGTCAGGAGCCGTTTCAATCTTTACCCTCATAAAGAAAAGGGAAGCTGCTCAGAGCTTGTACCAATTCTGACTTGATTTACAGCATAAATGATCTTGTGACATAGTACCTCAAAGTTATCCAACTAACCAAGTAACCAAACAGTGGCTAGCCTACAGGTTTATTATATGTAAGGATAGGAAATACAGGAATACAGGAAGTACAACACAAGTAGACAGACAGACAAGCAGGCAGTCCAGGATTCAAGTGGATGGACAGGCAGACAGACAGAGGAAAGGTGAGTTGTTTACTTTTTGGCAGTCAGCAGGCTGAGTCTGGCTGGTTCCACCTCCGTCTCTCTGAACATGACAGCCAAGGTCTGGGCGGTCAGAGTGCTCAGTCTGGGGTGGGGGGAGTGGGGTATTGAGGTTAGAGCCTTTATCAGACAATACAACAGTTAACATGTCACTCCCTACCACCCCACCAATGATGCAGTGCAGTCCCTCTCTGGGCTGAGCGGTAAATGTGTCACCTTGTGGTTGTTTATGGTGTGGAACTAGAAGGACTAAAGAGAAGCCGTCACTCAGTGGACCGAACCTGACAAATGTACTTGCCTAACTGGTTATTAAACCTATTCATTTTCACCTGTAATAGTAGCGCCCTCCTACAGTGTAATTATGGAAATACCAGAACATAGTGGTGACATGAAGCATTCCCCCAAGTTTTGTCAAAATCCCATCAGCTGTGTCTGATATATCAAGCAGACACACACACACACAAACACACACACACACACACACACACACAGTGTGCGTAGTGTCGCCGTGATGACTTGAATTGAAAGATAGCTTTGAAATGCACAAGGAAGGGGCATTTTTACATTAACATTTTACATTAACCCAATAGGAAGAACAAAACCAGCACATCCTGAGGAAGGCTCTGGCTCTAAAAAAAAATTCAGCTCAAGTATCATTTTTCACTGCATCTCCTTCCACATTCGGATGTCTCTAGTGCTCTAGGCTTTAAATTACAAAACATCAAGGTAACTTAAATGGGAAAAAAATAGGCAAGGGAATTTCTACTGATACCTGACATCTTTATTTAGAAAGTCAATAAAGTAGGTATAAAGAAGCAGGGTTAAGTGGGACTCACTAGAACACACTAAAACACACCAGCAGGGGACATGAAACAAACATAAACCTGCATTTTAACCTGCACAAAACATGACTTTGTAGTGCATACAGGTATAAAAGCATAATGGTAAGGATAGATAGACAGGCAACACATTAACACACACACAAACACACACACACACACACACACACACACAAAATCAGCTTTTTACCAATTAGGGACACGGCCCACACAGTCTATACACTCAAAGCCTGCCTTTCTAACAGCGCTAAGCCTGTTGTATAAAAACAAAGCAGCTTAAAACCCCACAGACTGACTTCTCTGTATTAAGGAGGCTAGAGGTGAGACACACTTTCACACGCATACACACACACACACACACACACACACACACACTGTGAGGCTTACAGTAGTTGATCTGCAGTGTGGACTCCTTGGGGGCTCTGACAGCCGTGAAGGGAATCCTCTAGAGTCTGAACCAGGAACACACACATCTCACTGGACTGGAACACACACACAAAAATACAAATTTGGAAAGTTGGAAAGATGGGTAGAGCCAGATGCTGTATATCCAATAGATTATATTTTTTTAAGGTCAGGGCTCCTAGACGCTGGCTGCCTACAATCTGCCTGAGGAGCTTAGGCTGGCTAAAGCAGTATCATCTTTTATTAAATCACTTTATCTCTTTGCAACAGGAAGCAACAGGGTTGATGAGAAATGTGTTCTTAATGTTAACTATCACTAACAATACCACTGGTGTGAGATAAAGGCTACCAATTGTCTCGCCCATGGTCTCATTTGTTTACAGTAATTACACCAAGTTATCACATTTCATTTGACAATGATATTGATGTTTTAAAATGCTAACCGTAGCACCTGTAACTTCAGTTGAAGGATTACATGCTCCTCTATGGATTGAAAAAATTCGAATACCCTTCGGTTTATGAAACCCTTTCATAACTCATTGATTAAACTCAAAAATGCATGCTGGTCAAGCTGAGAACAAGGCTGCTTTTCTGTGTGTGTGTGTGTGTGTGGGGGGGTGTATGTGTGTGTGTGCATGCGCTTTAAAATGAATATCTCACCCTCCAGAATAGCTTTCGTAGTGTTATATTGCGGAGGGCAGCAGTTCTTAGTTCCTGTAGTAACAGATAGAGGCTCTCCAGGTTGATTCCCTCCTGCAGGAGCTCAGCACTCAGCTGACGAAACAGATGGGCTGTCCGCTCCCAGCTACACACACACACACACACACAAATCATAAATAATGTTTGTTATTCTATTAAAATGCTGCAGCTCTTTTTGATCTGAGTGAAGGGAGTTTGTGTACCTGATGGCAGGAAGTCGACTGCGGGGGGAGGAGCTGGACAAAGCACTGCACCTCCTTCTATAGAGCGGATCTAACAACAGAGTGGACCTCTGAACACACATACACACACACACACACACACACGCACACACTTATTAGTCATGGGCAAAAGCAAAAAAGAAAGAAAGAAAGAAAGAAAGCAAGAAAGAAAGTAAGAAAGAGAGACAGAAAGAAATCATGTCACGCACAATAATGTAACTGTTCCATGAGCTCTGTAGATGCAGGTAGATT
>NW_027605300.1:0-32807 GCF_048128805.1 Centroberyx gerrardi | reverse complement strand
AAGGGGGCGCGGTTAGTCTCTGCTAGGGTTGAAATGTATCATATTGCAGCTAGGGGCCATGCAGGAATAATTAGTCAGATGCTTTCTTGGGCAATGTTGAAGGTTTGAAGTGTAAAACCTCCTGTGAAAATAATGATGTTTAAAAGAATTAGTCCTAGGCTTACTTCATAAGAGATGGTTTGGGCGACGGCTCGGAGGGCCCCTATGAGGGCGTATTTTGAATTTGATGCTCATCCTGAGCCTAGAATGGAGTAGACGGCCAGGCTTGATAGGGCGAGGATGAATAGAACTCCTAGGTTTAGATCAACAACGGGGTAGGGGAGGGGTATTGGAGCTCAGAGGGTTAGGGCTAAGGTTAGGGCCAGTATGGGGGTGATTAAAAATAGGACTGGGGAGGAAGTGGAGGGTCGTACTGGTTCTTTAATAAAAAGTTTAACCCCGTCTGCGATTGGTTGAAGTAGGCCGTAGGGACCAACGACGTTGGGCCCTTTTCGTAGCTGTATATAGCCTAGGACTTTTCGTTCGAGCAGGGTGAGGAATGCGACGGCCAGAAGTACGGGGACGATAAAGGCTAAGGGGTTCAGGATGTGGGTGATAAGGGTTGAAATCATAGTTAAGGAGAGGACTTGAACCTCTGTGGAAAGGGCTTAGGTCTTTTGCAATGTCCAGGCTCTGCCACCTTAACATGCCATGTTCTTAGGCTCAGGGATATGCCCCTTTGTCTACTTTAGTTGTTTTCATTAGGTGGGGGTAAGGCATACCTTGAGCATGGGCCTTTTCTTTTCGGTCCTTTCGTACTAGAAGAAGATCATATCATAGATAGAAACTGACCTGGATTACTCCGGTCTGAACTCAGATCACGTAGGACTTTAATCGTTGAACAAACGAACCCTTAATAGCGGCTGCACCATTAGGATGTCCTGATCCAACATCGAGGTCGTAAACCCCCTTGTCGATATGGGCTCTGGAAGGGGATTGCGCTGTTATCCCTAGGGTAACTCGGTTCGTTGATCGGTAGTACCGGATCATTAATGGTCAGAGATTCTGTCACTTAGAGTGGCGGCTCTTGGTTGTAGAAGAAGTTCTTCCGTTCCACGTGGGGGTTTGGTTTTTCCCCATGGTCGCCCCAACCAAAGACATTTGAGCAGGGGGCCATTCGATTTTTCTGTTTGATTTCAGGGTGTTTAATTTGGGCTGCTTTGTGTCTAAAGCTCCATAGGGTCTTCTCGTCTTATGTTAGTATCCCCGCTTCTGCACGGGGAGATCAATTTCATTGACTTAGAGAAAAGAGACAGCTAAGCCCTCGTTATGCCATTCATACGGGTCTTCATTTAAAAGACAAGTGATTGCGCTACCTTCGCACGGTCAAAATACCGCGGCCGTTAAACATATAGTCACAGGGCAGGCGGGACCTCTTATTTTTTGTTTTGCAAGAGGCGATGTTTTTGGTAAACAGGCGAGGCTTGTGTTTGCCGAGTTCCTTTTTTCTCTCTTAGTCTTTCCTTGTGGGCACTCCAGTGTGGGGTTAACGGTCGGTATTTGAATGTTTTTCTAGTTTTTGGTTTGTTGTTCAATACCCTCTTTGATTGGGGCCGGTTAAGGGTCGGTGGGGGGTCCGTTCCGATGTACACTTGTGCAAGGAGAAAAGCGAGGGTTTTCTTATTACTCATATTAGCAGGGTCTCTCTCATGGTTGCATGAGAGGGCTTAGTAGGATTAGGGGGTTTAGATGGTTAATCAGTATATGGGGTTGGTGGATGTGTCTGAGCTTTAACGCTTTCTGTTGAGGTGGCTGCTTTTAGGCCCACTGGAGCACTTTTCCTTAATAATTGTGATCTTTACCCTCCTGGTAAAGTTGTGTCTTGTTTCAAAGGAGCTGTACCTCCTTCGACTAACTCCCTCGGCTTAGCCTGTATCCAGCTTGAGTGAAGACTGGGTTGGGTCGGGAAATACGAGGGGCTGAACTTCTATCCATTTCTTAGGCAACCAGCTATAACTAGGCTCGGTAGGTCTGTCACCTCTACTCAAAGTTCTTCCCACTCTTTTGCCACAGAGACGGGTTTGCCCTGTAATAGGCTGTCTTGGAGTAGCTCGTCTAGTTTCGGGGTGTCGAACTAAAGAACTCTATGCTCGAATAGTACTGGCTAAATCATGATGCAAAAGGTACGAGTTTAGATCTCTGCTTTTTTGGGCTTAAAATGGTTTGTTTCATTTCTCTTTCAGCCTTCCCTTGCGGTACTGTTTCTATTGCTCCTGAGTCTCTTTTCTGTCTCCCGTACTAAGAGGGAAAAATGGTTTGTTTGTTAAGTTTGGGGTATTTGGGGGTATTTATGTTTAATTGTTGGTTGGGTATGGCGGGCTAGCTGTGGGGCGTCAAGGTAATCCGATTTGCACGGATGTCTTCTCGGTGTAAGTGAGGCGCTTTCCTGTGTTTAGCTATACTTTGGTTTTTCCAAGTGCACCTTCCGGTACACTTACCATGTTACGACTTGCCTCCCCTTTGCAGTAAATAAGATTTTAGTTATTTAGTGATGGTAAGCTTGGAGAGAGTGACGGGCGGTGTGTGCGCGCTTCAGGGCCAGTTTCAGTGGGACGCTCTATTTTCCACTTACTGCTAAATCCTCCTTCAGTTGTATATTTCAGTACTAATACATTCGTATTTCTCTATGGTAGAGAATGTAGCCCATCTCTTCCCGCCCCATACGCTACACCTCGACCTGACGTTTTGGGTTTTATCAATTTTGCTTACTATAGGGCCTTCACAGGGTAAGCTGACGACGGTGGTATATAGGCGGGGAAAACAAGGGGGGGTGAGGTTGAACGGGGGTTATCGGTTCTAGGACAGGCTCCTCTAGGTGGGTCTAAAGCACCGCCAAGTCCTTTGGGTTTTAAGCTAATGCTCGTAGTTCCCGGGCGGATAGCGGGGTATATTACTATCAATGTTTAGGGCTAGGCATAGTGGGGTATCTAATCCCAGTTTGTTACATAGCTTTCGTGGGTTCGGGTAAGGGTAAAGCCACTTTCGTGATGGTTCTTCGTACCTTCGGGTGCGTATAACAGCTTTGAGGGCGTTCGGCTTTAGTTTGGATTGTTCCCTAACCACTCTTTACGCCGGTGACTATCAGCTTGGGTCGCTCGTATAACCGCGGTGGCTGGCACGAGTTTTACCGGCCCTCTTAACTTTGACTAAGTCAAGTTTTCACTTATGGCTTAATGTTTATCACTGCTGAGTTCCCTTGGGGGTGTGGCTGAACAAGGCGTCTTGGGCTGCAGAGCGTGCCTGATGCCGGCCCCTCAGCCCCGGGCGGGGAGATGAGGGCATTCTCACAGGGGTGCGGATACTTGCATGTATAAATCTAGTTAAAGTCGATAGTAAAGTCAGGACCAAGCCTTTGTGCCG
Source organism: Centroberyx gerrardi (assembly GCF_048128805.1). Classification (NCBI taxonomy): domain Eukaryota; kingdom Metazoa; phylum Chordata; class Actinopteri; order Beryciformes; family Berycidae; genus Centroberyx; species Centroberyx gerrardi. The sequence goes on along the minus strand of NW_027605300.1, from coordinate 29,408 downwards.
GCGGGGCTTTCTTAGGCCCAATCTTAACATCTTCAGTGTTACGCTTTAATTAAGCTACGCTAGCTATGTGAAATAATTTAAATTAATGTAAATAAACACAATTTGGGCCATAAAACACCACTAGAGGTTTTCCTGTTTCCGGGGGGTTTTCAGGAATGATAGTGATCTCAGGGGTGTAGGGGGGTAGGGGGGTTTACGCGCGTAAGCCGGGGGGCATCTTAGATATTTGTGGAGTAATAATTATTCTTTATGCTCGTGATATCCAAAAATGCAATTCTTTATTGAATGACTTTTCACCATGAATACTATTTCCTTGCAAGCAAGGAAATGTTCAACCTTAATTTGTCATTTCTGTATGCACTGTGAAATGCAAGTTGAAAGGAAATAAAAAAAAGAGAACCCTTTGCCCCTTAGAAAGAACGCTCGGCTAGGTGGGTAACGAGTCGTATGTTATTCCACCATTAACTTATGTCTGGAAAAATCACTAAGGGAGGAGTAATATCAATATATGGACCTGAAATAGGAACCAAATGCCAGAAATAATTCAATAAGTGAAACCCCCACAATTTCTGTCCTTGACCATCAAGAAGAGTATGCATTAAGGAATCACTGTTGCTGGTTTCTTACTACATTAAGAATTTGAGGGTTGAAGAGATGGTGAATGCATGGTATAACTTAACATTAAGCAAGTTGTGTTAGGTCTTAAATGTCTAATATTATTTGAGTTATAAGTGTTTGTTAGTATTTCAATTATTATGCTTTATGTCCTTCTTCATGATGTGTTGATATATGAATGTTTTGATTCGATATAATAGTGATTAATATACGTATGTAGCAAAGCATTATTAATTAATGGTCTAATTCGGTTAATGGTGATAATACATATATGTCTAATAAATTTTTATAAGACATATATGTGGGGATGTGTGGGGCCGACAGAGAATAGTTTAGTTTAGAATCCTAGCTTTGGGAGTTAGGGGTAGAAGTTAGAATCTTCTTTCTTTGAGCACTAGGGGGGAGTTTAACCTCCGACGTCCGGCTTACAAGACCGGCGCTCTGACGCTGAGCTACTAGGGCACGATCATCGAAGGGCTTTGTTTTCTGCCCATGCTGCTAGGGGGGAGAGAACTAGGATTAGCAGGAAATAGAGGAAGGATGCTACTTGTCCAATAATAATGAAGGGGGCTTCTACGGGTATTGCTCCGATTCAGGTAAGGATAGCAACATTCGCAACTAGTGTTCAAAATAGGAGTCGGGTTAGGGGGCGGAACGTTAGTCCTCGTTGTTTTGAGGTGTGGAGGAAAGGAACCACTATTAGGACGAGGATAGAGGCTAGTAGGGCTAGAACTCCTCCTAGTTTGTTTGGGATGGATCGTAGGATAGCGTAGGCAAATAAGAAGTATCACTCAGGTTTGATGTGGGGAGGTGTGACTAGGGGGTTGGCGGGGGTGAAATTGTCAGGATCTCCAAGTAAGTTAGGGGTAAAAAGTGCTAATGATGAGAGGACAATTAGTAGGGAGGTAAATCCAAGAAGGTCTTTGTAAGTGCAGTATGGGTGGAAGGAGATTTTGTCTGCGTCTGAGTTAAGACCCACAGGGTTGTTTGATCCTGTCTCGTGAAGGAATACAAGGTGGATGAGTACCATGGCTGCAATAACGAAGGGGAATAGGAAGTGGAAGGCAAAAAATCGAGTTAGTGTGGCGTTGTCAACGGAGAACCCGCCTCAAATTCATTGGACTAGGGTATTACCTACGTAGGGGACGGCAGAGAGGAGGTTGGTAATTACGGTAGCACCTCAGAATGATATTTGTCCTCATGGAAGGACGTAACCTACGAAAGCAGTTATCATTACTAGCAGGAGTAATACTACTCCGGTGTTTCAGGTTTCTTTATAGAGGTAGGAGCCGTAGTATAATCCTCGGCCGATGTGTAGGTAGATGCAGATGAAAAAGAGTGATGCTCCGTTAGCATGTAGGTTTCGGATTAGTCAGCCGTAGTTTACATCTCGACAGATGTGGGCTACTGATGAAAAGGCTGTGGCAATGTCGGAGGTGTAGTGTATTGCTAGAAAGAGTCCTGTGAGAATTTGGCTTACTAAACAGAGGCCTAATAAGGACCCGAAGCTTCATCAGGTTGAGATGTTGGCAGGGGCGGGGAGATCGACTAGTGCGTCGTTTGCGATTTTTAGGAGGGGGTGGGTTTTCCGAAGGTTGGCCATTAAGGGTTCTTATAGTTAAAAAATAACGGTGGTTTTTCAAGTCGCTAGTCCTGGTTAGAATCCGGGTAGGAATTATGACTTATCTTATGTCTTTGTTTTTATTTGGGCTTGTGCTTGGTCTTATTGCGGTTGCATCCAACCCGTCTCCCTATTTCGCTGCCTTAGGGTTGGTGGTGGTAGCGGGTTTGGGGTGCGGGGTGTTGGTTGGTCATGGGGGGCCTTTTTTGTCTTTGGTGTTATTTTTAATTTACTTGGGGGGAATGTTAGTAGTATTTGCGTATTCTGCAGCTTTAGCTGCAGAACCCTACCCGGAAAGTTGAGGGAGTCGTTCAGTTGTAGGGTATGTTGTGGCTTATTCTGTTGGGGTTTTCTTGGTATCTAGTTGCTTTTGAGGGGGTTGATACGAGGTTTCTTGAGTTCCGGCTGATGAGCTTAAGGAGTTTTCTATGTTTCGGGGGGATATTGGGGGAGTTGCATTAATGTATTCTTTAGGCGGGGGGATGTTGGTTATTAGTGCCTGGGTTTTACTTCTTACCTTGTTTGTAGTTCTGGAGTTAACACGTGGTTTAAGTCGAGGGGCGCTTCGGGCAGTTAGGGTGTGGAGAGGAGAATGGCGAGTGTTAGGGTAAGTAGGAACAGGGTGAGGTAGGTTTTGATTATTCCTTGTTGGGTGTTGCTTGTCGTGGTAATTAAGGGAAGATTGGCGGAGATTATTGTTTTCGGCCCTGTTTTTTCGAGTCATGTCTGGTCAATCATTTGGTTAGCCATTGTTTGTCCAAGAATGAGGTTTATTTTAGGGGCCAGGCGATGAATAATTGCGGGGAAAAAGCCTAGTATATTGGAGAAATGGTGGAGGGGCAGGTGTGGGGTGGGTTTGAATTGTTTGCTTGTTAAGGAGGCAAGTTCTAGTGCGATGATAAGACCTAGGATTGTGACGATTAGGGCACTGAGTTTTAGGAGGGGAGGTATAGTTATTACGGGGGTTTTAAGGGGTGTGATATTTGAGGTGATCAGTAGGCCGGCGATGATGCTGCCTCACGCTAGACGTTTGATGGGGTTAAGTACTGTTGGATTATTTTCGTTGATGGGGGATAGTGTATTGAAGCGGGGGTGCCCTATGGTTACAAAGAAGACTACGCGCAGGCTGTAGATAGCGGTGAACGAGGTGGCTAGTAGGGTCAGGGTTAGGGCTCAGGCGTTAAGGTGGGATGTGTTTAGGGCTTCAATGATGGCGTCTTTTGAGAAAAAGCCTGCGAGAAAGGGGGTTCCTGTTAGTGCTAGGCTGCCGATTGTGAGACAAGAGGAGGTGGTTGGGGTGAGGTGGTGGAGACCTCCTATTTTGCGGATGTCTTGTTCGTCGTTTAGGCTGTGGATAATAGAACCTGAGCAGAGGAAGAGTATGGCCTTGAAGAAGGCGTGGGTGCAGATGTGGAGGAAGGCTAGTTGAGGTTGGTTTAGTCCGATTGTCACTATCATTAGGCCCAGCTGGCTGGAGGTTGAGAATGCAACAATTTTTTTGATATCATTTTGGGTGAGAGCGCAGGTGGCAGTAAATAGAGTTGTAAGAGCCCCCAAGCATAAGCAGACTGAGAGGGCGGTTTGATTATTTTCTAAGAGGGGACTTAGGCGAATGAGTAGGAAGATCCCTGCGACAACCATAGTGCTGGAGTGGAGTAGGGCAGAGACCGGCGTGGGACCCTCCATTGCAGAGGGTAGTCATGGATGTAGGCCGAATTGGGCTGACTTGCCGGTAGCAGCAAGAATTAGGCCTAGTAGGGGCAAGGTGAGATCAAAGTCTTTGGAGATGGCAAATATCTGTTGTATTTCTCATGAGTTTAGGTTTGTGGCTATTCATGCTATGGCCAGGATTAGTCCAATATCTCCGACTCGGTTATATACGACTGCCTGGAGGGCGGCGGTGTTGGCATCTGCTCGTCCGTATCATCATCCGATTAGAAGGAATGATATGATTCCTACCCCTTCTCACCCGATAAAGAGTTGAAATATGTTGTTGGCTGACACTAGGATGATTATAGCGACTAGAAAGGTAAGTAGGTATTTAAAGAATCGGTTTATGTTAGGGTCTGCGTGCATATATCATGATGCAAATTCTAGGATGGATCAGGTTACGTAGAGGGCAATGGGGATGAAGATGATTGAATAGTGGTCGAATTTAAGGCTGATATTGATATCAAAAGTGGCAGTGTTTATTCAGTTTCAATTGGTGATGATTACTTCTGCGCCCTCATTAAGAAATAGGAAGAGAGGAATTAGGCTTACTAGGAAGGCCATTTTTACTGCTGTTTTTACCTGGGTGAGGGCCCAGGTGTTTTCTTGTGGGTTTGGGCTAAGGGTTGTTATTAAGGGGTAGATAAGTAGTGTAAAAATGGTTAATAGACTTGAGGTCATGATGATTGTGGTAGAGTGCATAGCTGCTACTTGGATTTGCACCAAGAGTTTTTGGTGCCTAAGACCAACGGATGAGCTGTTATCCTTTAGGAGCTCGAGTGAGCCTTGGGCTTTAACCAAGGTGGCGAGGATTAGCAGTCCTTGCTGCTGCAATGCCTCTCTCGGTGGGCAAGAGGACTTTAACCTCTGTTTTTAGAATCACAATCTAACGTTTTGTTTAAACTATGCCTACAGGCAGTTCAACCTCAGATTAGCTCAGGTTTTATGATAAGCAGAATTAGGGGAACTAGGTGTAGGGCCATGAGGAGATGTTCTCGAGAGTGGGAGGGGTCTAAGGCAATAATATGTGTTGGTAGGGGCCCTCGTTGTGTTATTAGGAATATATAGAGTGAATAGCCGGCGGTAATAAGAGTGCCAGTGCCTGTGAGGAGCAGGGTTCACCATGATCAGTTAAATAAGGAGGTAATGATTATTAGCTCTCCTATGAGGTTGGGAAGTGGGGGAAGTGCCAGGTTAGCTAGGCTGGCAATAAATCATCAGGTGGTTATTAGGGGGAGGACCATTTGTAGGCCGCGGGCTAGAACTATTGTTCGGCTATGGGTTCGTTCGTAGTTGGTATTTGCAAGGCAAAATAGTGCGGAGGATGCAAGTCCATGGGCAATCATAAGGATTAGGGCACCGGTAAAACCTCAGGGGGTTTGAATTAGAATACCCCCTGCAACTAGGCCCATATGGCTGACTGATGAGTAGGCAATGAGGGACTTAAGGTCTGTTTGACGTAAACAAATGGAGCCAGTTATGATAATACCTCAGAGTGCAAAGATAATAAAGGGGTAGCTTAGTTCTTTGGTCAGGGGGTCTAGTACAACTATTATTCGCATCATGCCGTAGCCGCCTAGTTTAAGGAGTACGGCGGCAAGAATTATTGATCCGGCAATGGGAGCTTCGACATGTGCTTTCGGGAGTCAAAGGTGGACTCCGTACAATGGCATTTTAACTAGAAAAGCCAGAAGGCAGCCTGCTCATCATAGTTTGTCTGCATAGGATGCTAGTTGAAGGGGTTTGGCATATTGAAGGGTTAATATTGAAAGGGTGCCTGTGTCGTTTTGTAGTAAGAGGAGGGCTACTAGGAGGGGTAATGACCCGGCTAGGGTATAAAATAAAAAGTATGTACCTGCATTAAGTCGTTCGGTTTGGTTTCCTCAACGAGTAATAATAATAAGGGTGGGGATCAGGGTGGCTTCAAATATTACATAAAATATGATGATTTCTGTGGCGCTAAAAGCTAGAATTAAGAATACTTGCAGGGAAGTTAGGAGTGAGATGTACATTCGTTGGCGGTTTTGGGGTTCGGGGGCTATGTGGTTTTGGCTAGCGAGGATTATTAGGGGCAGAAGTCAGCAGGTTAGAACCAGGAGGGGGGTTGAGAGGGGGTCTGTTGCTATGAATGTATTTAGTGTGGATCAGCCTGTCTCTGACAAGTGGCTTAACCAAGTGAGGCTAATTAGTGCAATTATTAGGCTTTGACCGAGAGCTGTGGCTCAAAGTCATTTGGCTGGGGTTAACCAGGTAGTGGGGATTAGCATAAGTGTTGGGATTAGGATTTTTAGCATTGTAGAAGGTTGAGGCTTTGTAGGCGGTCAGTTCCGTGTGTTCGTGCAGTTGCAACTAGTAGGGCGAGTCCTGCACTGGCTTCACATGCTGAAAATGCTAATAATAGCATGGGAGATGCTGAGTAGCCTGTGGCGTCTAGTTGAAGGGCTCACAAGGAGAGAGCAATATATAATGAAAGTATCATACCCTCCAAGCAGAGGAGGGCGGAGAGAAGGTGGGTTCGGTGGAATGCCAGGCCTACTAGTCCTAGGATGAAGGCTGATGAGAAAGAGAAGTGAACAGGGGTCATTAGGTAGTTGTGGACTTAAACCACAAATTTCTGAGCCGAAATCAAATGTTTTTTCTTAGACTAACTACCTATTCGGCTCATTCTAGCCCTCCTTGGGTTCATTCATAGATTAGTCCGAGGGTAAGGAGCACTAGGACGGTTGTTGCTCAAATAAATGTGTAGAGGGGGGAGATTAGTTGGTCCCCTCATGGGAGGGGGAGGAGAAGGGCAATTTCAAGATCAAAAAGGAGGAAAAGGATGGCGATTAGGAAGAAGCGGAGGGAGAAGGGGAGCCGTGCGGAGCCTAGTGGGTCAAAGCCGCATTCATAAGGGGAAAGTTTTTCGTAGTCTGGGCTTATTTGGGGGAGTCAGAAGGAGACGAGGGCTAAGATAGAAGAGAGGAGGGCGGTAATAGTAATAATCGTTAAGATAAGGTTCATTATCTTTCCTTGGGGTTTAACCAAGACCGGGTGAGTGGAAGTCACTTATACTAGCTTTAAATACTAGAAAGATTAAGATCCTCATCAGTAAATGGAGATATAAAGGAATAGTCATACGACATCTACAAAGTGTCAATATCAGGCGGCTGCTTCAAAGCCGAAGTGGTGTTCAGATGTGAAGTGGTATTGAATTTGACGGATAAGACACACGGCTAGGAATGTTGAGCCAATGATGACGTGAAGTCCATGAAATCCTGTTGCTACGAAAAAGGTGGAGCCGTAAACTCCGTCGGCGATTGTGAAGGGGGCTTCATAGTATTCTATGGCTTGAAGGAAGGTAAAGTAAAAGCCTAGAAGGATTGTCAGGCCTAGGGAATGAATTGCTTGTTTTCGTTCTCCTTCTATAATGCTGTGGTGGGCTCATGTAACTGTTACACCGGAGGCTAGAAGAACGGCTGTGTTTAGTAGGGGAACTTCAAAGGGGTCTAGGGTGATGATGCCTGTTGGAGGTCAGCAACCTCCCAGTTCGGGTGTAGGGGCAAGGCTTGCGTGATAAAAAGCTCAGAAAAATCCTAGAAAGAAGAAAACTTCTGATGTAATAAAGAGTACCATTCCGTATCGAAGGCCTTTTTGGACGGGGGGTGTGTGGTGTCCTTGAAAGGTTCCTTCTCGGATAATATCTCGTCATCATTGGTACATGGTTAGTAAGAGTAGCACTATTCCTAGTGTTATAAGGGTTGTGGAGTGGAAGTGAAATCAAATAGCAAGTCCGGATGTCATTAAGAGAGCGGCAACTGCGCCTGTAAGGGGCCATGGGCTGGGGTCAACTATGTGATATGCGTGTGCTTGGTGGGCCATTAGACGTTTTCTTGTAGGTAGAGGCTTAGTAGTAGTACGAAGACATAAGCTTGGATTATAGCAACGGCGACTTCTAGGAGGGTGAGCATTAAAAGGAGGGTGCCTGTAAGAATGGCTACAGTAGGCATGAGTGGGGCTAGGACGGCGGTGGCTGTGGCAATTAGTTGGATAAGAAGGTGGCCCGCTGTTAGGTTAGCTGTAAGCCGGACCCCGAGGGCGAGGGGTCGGATAAATAGGCTGATTGTCTCGATAATGATGAGGATGGGGATTAGAAGTGTCGGTGTTCCTTCTGGTAGAAGGTGTCCTAAGGCATGTGTTGGTTGATTTCGTATCCCAATAATAACGGTTGCGAGTCAAAGGGGTACTGCAAGTCCTATGTTTAAGGAGAGCTGCGTGGTGGGGGTAAAGGTGTATGGCAGCAGGCCGAGCATGTTAAGAGTGATTAAGAATAGTATTAGGGATGTAAAAAGAGCAGCTCATTTGTGTCCTCCTAGGTTCATTGGGAGAAGGAGTTGTTGAGTGAATCGGTTAATAAATCAACCTTGCAAGGCCAATAGTCGGTTGTTTAATCATCGGCCAGCGGGGGCGGGGTATAAGATTCATGGAAGACTAAGGGCGAGGGCAATTAGGGGAATTCCTAGGTATGTGGGGCTCATAAATTGGTCAAAGAAGCTTAGGATCATGGTCAGTTTCAGGATTGTGTGTTGGGGTTTTCTGTGCTTTGTGCTGTGGGTTCGTTTGGGAAAGTGTGGGCTAGGACTTTTGGGGGAAGGAATGTTAGGAAAATTAGTCAAGAGAAGATTAGGATGGCGAATCAGGGGGCGGGGTTGAGTTGAGGCATGTCACTAGGGGTGGTTGGGGGTCACCAGTCTTTAGCTTAAAAGGCTAACGCTTATGCCCGATTTAGCTTCTTAGTGAGGCGTCTTGAAGTATTAAGAGAGATCAGTCCTCGAAGTGTTCTAGAGGAACTGCTTCAACTACAATGGGTATAAAGCTGTGATTTGCTCCACAAATCTCAGAGCATTGGCCGTAGAATACACCGGGTCGTGAGGCAATAAAGGCTGTTTGATTCAGACGGCCGGGTACTGCGTCCATTTTTACTCCCAGGGCAGGGACTGCTCATGAGTGAAGGACGTCTTCGGCTGAGACAAGAATGCGAATGGGGGATTCAATTGGAATAACCATTCGGTGGTCTGCTTCCAATAGACGGAATTGGCCGGGGGTAAGGTCTTGGGTGGGGATTATATACGAGTCAAAGCCAAGGTCTTCATAGTCTGTATATTCGTAACTTCAGTATCATTGATGGCCTACTGCCTTGATTGTAAGATGTGGGTCATTAATTTCGTCCATGAGGTAAAGAATTCGAAGTGATGGGAGTGCAATTAGAATAAGGATTACTGCTGGTAGGACTGTTCAGATAATCTCGATCTCCTGAGAATCTAAGATAAACTTATTAGTTAGTTTGGTGGAGACCATTGCCACAATAATGTAAAGTACTAGTGTGCTGATTAGGAAGACAATTATTAGGGCGTGGTCGTGAAAGTGGAGTAGTTCTTCTATAACGGGGGAAGCCGCGTCTTGGAATCCTAGTTGTGAGGGATGTGCCATTCTAGCTGGTGCTTAAGACACGCGGGGTTTCAACCCACAATTCTGCCTTGACAAAGCAGTGTAATTGTTCATTTTACTAGTGTCTTATAAAAGAAAGTGGCAGAGTGGTTATGCGATTGGCTTGAAACCAATAAATGGGGGTTCAATTCCTTCCTTTCTCGTTAGTCTGCTTGTACTAGTACGAAGGCAGGTTCTTCAAATGTGTGGTATGGTGGAGGGCATCCGTGTAGTCACTCTACATTGGTTGTGGTTAGTTCTACTGACAGAACTTCTCGTTTGGCAGCAAATGCTTCTCAAATAATAAACAGGAACATGATTACTGCCACCAGGGAGACTAGTGATCCTATTGAGGAGACGGTATTTCACAGGGTGTAGGCGTCGGGGTAGTCTGAGTATCGCCGAGGCATGCCTGCAAGGCCGAGGAAGTGTTGTGGGAAGAACGTGAGGTTAACGCCCAGGAACATAACTGCAAAGTGGATTTTAGTTCATGTGCTGTGAAGCGTGTATCCTGTAAATAGCGGGAATCAGTGAACAAAGGCGGCTATAATAGCGAAGACGGCTCCCATAGAGAGAACATAGTGGAAGTGGGCAACTACATAGTAGGTGTCGTGAAGTACAATATCTAATGAAGAATTGGCTAGAACGATCCCTGTGAGTCCGCCCACAGTGAATAAGAAAATAAACCCAAGGGCCCATAGGAGGGGGGTTTCTCATTTAATGGATCCGCCGTGTAATGTAGCGAGTCAGCTAAAGACTTTTACCCCGGTTGGAATGGCAATAATTATAGTGGCTGATGTAAAATATGCTCGTGTGTCTACGTCCATTCCCACCGTGAACATGTGGTGGGCTCAAACAATAAAACCCAGTAGGCCAATGGCCATCATGGCTCATACTATTCCCATATAACCAAAGGGTTCTTTTTTACCAGAATAGTAAGCGACGATGTGTGAGATTATTCCGAATCCGGGGAGAATAAGAATATAAACCTCCGGGTGGCCAAAGAATCAGAATAGGTGCTGGTAGAGAATGGGGTCACCTCCTCCTGAGGGGTCAAAGAAGGTTGTGTTTAGATTGCGATCCGTTAGTAGCATTGTGATCCCAGCTGCAAGTACAGGCAGGGAAAGGAGAAGGAGAACGGCCGTGATCAACACTGCTCAGACGAACAGGGGTGTTTGGTATTGTGAGATGGCTGGGGGTTTCATGTTAATAATGGTTGTGATAAAGTTAATAGCCCCTAGAATTGAGGAGATCCCCGCTAGATGTAGGGAGAAGATAGTTAGGTCTACTGAGGCCCCTGCGTGTGCAAGGTTTCCAGCAAGGGGTGGGTAAACCGTTCACCCTGTTCCTGCACCTGCTTCTACCCCAGAAGAGGCTAAGAGAAGGAGGAAAGAGGGAGGAAGAAGTCAGAAGCTCATATTATTCATTCGAGGAAATGCCATGTCGGGTGCCCCGATCATTAGGGGAATTAGTCAATTTCCAAATCCCCCAATCATAATTGGTATTACTATAAAGAAAATTATTACAAAGGCGTGCGCAGTAACAATGACGTTATAGATCTGGTCATCCCCTAGAAGAGCTCCCGGTTGGCTTAGCTCTGCTCGGATTAAAAGGCTTAGGGCTGTGCCGACTATTCCGGCTCAGGCACCAAATACTAGATAAAGGGTGCCAATGTCTTTGTGGTTGGTTGAGAAAAATCAGCGTGTGATTGCCACAGGTAAGGTGGCCGAGGTAAGCGGTGGATTGTAGCCCCATAGACAGAGGTTTGAGCCCTCTCCTTATCAAGCCCTGGGGTGTTATCATATCAGATTGCAAATCTGAGGAAGCGGGCTAACTGCCTGCCGGGGCTTTTCCCGCCTGGTATACCTGCGGCGGGAAAAGGTAGATGAATGCTCGCTGGTTTGGGCGCTTAGCTGTTAACTAAGATTTTGTAGGATCGAGGCCTTCTCATCTAGTAAGGCTTTAGCTTAATTAAAGTGTCTGTTTTGCATATAGAAGATGTGGGATAAAGTCCTGCAAGTCTTATCAGGGGCTGGGAGATTCTCACTCCCGCTTAGGGCTTTGAAGGCCCTTGGTCTGAGGTGCTATCCTAAGCCCCTTAGGGGGTTAGTAGGGCAGTGGCGGCCGGGGTTAAAGGAAGAAGGGTGATTGTTGCTATTGTTGATAGGGCCAGAGGCATGGTGCTTTGAAGCAGGGGGAGACGTCAGGGTATTGTATTAGTTAAATTATTGGGGGATATAGTAAGGGTTATGGCGTAGGACAGGCGTAGGTAGAAGTATAGGCTGAGGAGAGCTGTTAGGGCAGCTAGCGTGGCTGTGGGGGCGAGTCCTTGTTTGGTTAGTTCTTGAAGAATTAATCATTTTGGTGCAAACCCGGTTAACGGGGGAAGGCCGCCTAGTGATAGTAAGACTAGGGGTACTAGGGCAGTTAGGGCAGGGGTTTTTGCCCATGAGGTAGCAAGGGTGTTAATGTTAGTTGAGTTGTTTAGTTTGAATACAAGAAATGTTGAGAATGTTATAACGAAGTATGTAAGGAGGGCTAGTAGTGTAAGGGAGGGGCTAAATTGAATAATTAGGATTATTCACCCGAGGTGTGCAATGGATGAGTAGGCTAGGATTTTTCGGAGTTGGGTTTGATTTAGGCCTCCTCAGCCCCCCACCAAGGTTGATATAAGTCCGAGGGCAATTATGGTTGTTGGGTTGGTGGGTTGGATTTGCATAATTAGGGCGAAGGGGGCTAGTTTTTGTCAGGTGGATAAAATTAATCCTGTAGTCAGGTCAAGTCCTTGGAGTACTTCGGGCAATCAAGAGTGAACTGGGGCTAGTCCAATTTTAAGTGCTAGGGCTAGTGTGATAATAGTAATTGGTAGGGGGTGTGACATTTGTTGGATGTCCCATTGTCCGGTTAGTCAGGCATTGGTAGTGCTGGCGAAGAGGATTATAGCAGCTGCGGTGGCTTGTGTAAGAAAATATTTTGTGGTTGCTTCAACTGCTCGGGGGTGGTGATGTTGAGCTATTAGGGGGATGATAGCCAGGGTGTTCATTTCAAGTCCTATTCAAGCAAGGAGTCAGTGGGAGCTTGCAAATGTAATAGTGGTTCCCAGGCCTAAGCCAAATAAAAGGGTGGCAAGAATGTACGGGTTCATTAGTAGAAGAAGGATTTTAACCAACATGTCTGGGGTATGGGCCCAAAAGCTTAATTAGCTGATTTTACTAGAAAGTGGTGTAGTGGAAGCACCAAGAGTTTTGATCTCTTAAGGACGGGTTCGAATCCCTTTTTTCTAAGGAGTTGGGGGGAGTTTAACCCTCATGATTCACTCTATCAAAGTGGCCCTTTAAATTCAGGCACAACTCCTGGGTGTTACAGTTGTGGGGGTAGGCCTGCAAATGCAATAGGAAGCGCTAGGTGTCAGATTACCAGAGCTAGTGTTAAGGGGAGGAAGTTTTTTCAGATCAGGTGCATTAGTTGGTCATACCGGAATCGGGGGTATGAGGCTCGAACTCATAAGAAGACGACCGAGAGGAGGGCAGCTTTAGTTATTAAATTTATTGCTGTTAGTTCGGGGATTGTTGGAATGTGTGAGGCGCCTAGGAATAGGGTGGCGGATAGTGTATTTATAAGGAGAATATTAGCGTACTCTGCGAGAAAGAAGAGGGCAAAGGGTCCTCCTGCATATTCTACGTTGAAACCAGAGACTAGTTCTGACTCTCCTTCAGTTAGGTCAAAGGGGGCGCGGTTAGTCTCTGCTAGGGTTGAAATGTATCATATTGCAGCTAGGGGCCATGCAGGAATAATTAGTCAGATGCTTTCTTGGGCAATGTTGAAGGTTTGAAGTGTAAAACCTCCTGTGAAAATAATGATGTTTAAAAGAATTAGTCCTAGGCTTACTTCATAAGAGATGGTTTGGGCGACGGCTCGGAGGGCCCCTATGAGGGCGTATTTTGAATTTGATGCTCATCCTGAGCCTAGAATGGAGTAGACGGCCAGGCTTGATAGGGCGAGGATGAATAGAACTCCTAGGTTTAGATCAACAACGGGGTAGGGGAGGGGTATTGGAGCTCAGAGGGTTAGGGCTAAGGTTAGGGCCAGTATGGGGGTGATTAAAAATAGGACTGGGGAGGAAGTGGAGGGTCGTACTGGTTCTTTAATAAAAAGTTTAACCCCGTCTGCGATTGGTTGAAGTAGGCCGTAGGGACCAACGACGTTGGGCCCTTTTCGTAGCTGTATATAGCCTAGGACTTTTCGTTCGAGCAGGGTGAGGAATGCGACGGCCAGAAGTACGGGGACGATAAAGGCTAAGGGGTTCAGGATGTGGGTGATAAGGGTTGAAATCATAGTTAAGGAGAGGACTTGAACCTCTGTGGAAAGGGCTTAGGTCTTTTGCAATGTCCAGGCTCTGCCACCTTAACATGCCATGTTCTTAGGCTCAGGGATATGCCCCTTTGTCTACTTTAGTTGTTTTCATTAGGTGGGGGTAAGGCATACCTTGAGCATGGGCCTTTTCTTTTCGGTCCTTTCGTACTAGAAGAAGATCATATCATAGATAGAAACTGACCTGGATTACTCCGGTCTGAACTCAGATCACGTAGGACTTTAATCGTTGAACAAACGAACCCTTAATAGCGGCTGCACCATTAGGATGTCCTGATCCAACATCGAGGTCGTAAACCCCCTTGTCGATATGGGCTCTGGAAGGGGATTGCGCTGTTATCCCTAGGGTAACTCGGTTCGTTGATCGGTAGTACCGGATCATTAATGGTCAGAGATTCTGTCACTTAGAGTGGCGGCTCTTGGTTGTAGAAGAAGTTCTTCCGTTCCACGTGGGGGTTTGGTTTTTCCCCATGGTCGCCCCAACCAAAGACATTTGAGCAGGGGGCCATTCGATTTTTCTGTTTGATTTCAGGGTGTTTAATTTGGGCTGCTTTGTGTCTAAAGCTCCATAGGGTCTTCTCGTCTTATGTTAGTATCCCCGCTTCTGCACGGGGAGATCAATTTCATTGACTTAGAGAAAAGAGACAGCTAAGCCCTCGTTATGCCATTCATACGGGTCTTCATTTAAAAGACAAGTGATTGCGCTACCTTCGCACGGTCAAAATACCGCGGCCGTTAAACATATAGTCACAGGGCAGGCGGGACCTCTTATTTTTTGTTTTGCAAGAGGCGATGTTTTTGGTAAACAGGCGAGGCTTGTGTTTGCCGAGTTCCTTTTTTCTCTCTTAGTCTTTCCTTGTGGGCACTCCAGTGTGGGGTTAACGGTCGGTATTTGAATGTTTTTCTAGTTTTTGGTTTGTTGTTCAATACCCTCTTTGATTGGGGCCGGTTAAGGGTCGGTGGGGGGTCCGTTCCGATGTACACTTGTGCAAGGAGAAAAGCGAGGGTTTTCTTATTACTCATATTAGCAGGGTCTCTCTCATGGTTGCATGAGAGGGCTTAGTAGGATTAGGGGGTTTAGATGGTTAATCAGTATATGGGGTTGGTGGATGTGTCTGAGCTTTAACGCTTTCTGTTGAGGTGGCTGCTTTTAGGCCCACTGGAGCACTTTTCCTTAATAATTGTGATCTTTACCCTCCTGGTAAAGTTGTGTCTTGTTTCAAAGGAGCTGTACCTCCTTCGACTAACTCCCTCGGCTTAGCCTGTATCCAGCTTGAGTGAAGACTGGGTTGGGTCGGGAAATACGAGGGGCTGAACTTCTATCCATTTCTTAGGCAACCAGCTATAACTAGGCTCGGTAGGTCTGTCACCTCTACTCAAAGTTCTTCCCACTCTTTTGCCACAGAGACGGGTTTGCCCTGTAATAGGCTGTCTTGGAGTAGCTCGTCTAGTTTCGGGGTGTCGAACTAAAGAACTCTATGCTCGAATAGTACTGGCTAAATCATGATGCAAAAGGTACGAGTTTAGATCTCTGCTTTTTTGGGCTTAAAATGGTTTGTTTCATTTCTCTTTCAGCCTTCCCTTGCGGTACTGTTTCTATTGCTCCTGAGTCTCTTTTCTGTCTCCCGTACTAAGAGGGAAAAATGGTTTGTTTGTTAAGTTTGGGGTATTTGGGGGTATTTATGTTTAATTGTTGGTTGGGTATGGCGGGCTAGCTGTGGGGCGTCAAGGTAATCCGATTTGCACGGATGTCTTCTCGGTGTAAGTGAGGCGCTTTCCTGTGTTTAGCTATACTTTGGTTTTTCCAAGTGCACCTTCCGGTACACTTACCATGTTACGACTTGCCTCCCCTTTGCAGTAAATAAGATTTTAGTTATTTAGTGATGGTAAGCTTGGAGAGAGTGACGGGCGGTGTGTGCGCGCTTCAGGGCCAGTTTCAGTGGGACGCTCTATTTTCCACTTACTGCTAAATCCTCCTTCAGTTGTATATTTCAGTACTAATACATTCGTATTTCTCTATGGTAGAGAATGTAGCCCATCTCTTCCCGCCCCATACGCTACACCTCGACCTGACGTTTTGGGTTTTATCAATTTTGCTTACTATAGGGCCTTCACAGGGTAAGCTGACGACGGTGGTATATAGGCGGGGAAAACAAGGGGGGGTGAGGTTGAACGGGGGTTATCGGTTCTAGGACAGGCTCCTCTAGGTGGGTCTAAAGCACCGCCAAGTCCTTTGGGTTTTAAGCTAATGCTCGTAGTTCCCGGGCGGATAGCGGGGTATATTACTATCAATGTTTAGGGCTAGGCATAGTGGGGTATCTAATCCCAGTTTGTTACATAGCTTTCGTGGGTTCGGGTAAGGGTAAAGCCACTTTCGTGATGGTTCTTCGTACCTTCGGGTGCGTATAACAGCTTTGAGGGCGTTCGGCTTTAGTTTGGATTGTTCCCTAACCACTCTTTACGCCGGTGACTATCAGCTTGGGTCGCTCGTATAACCGCGGTGGCTGGCACGAGTTTTACCGGCCCTCTTAACTTTGACTAAGTCAAGTTTTCACTTATGGCTTAATGTTTATCACTGCTGAGTTCCCTTGGGGGTGTGGCTGAACAAGGCGTCTTGGGCTGCAGAGCGTGCCTGATGCCGGCCCCTCAGCCCCGGGCGGGGAGATGAGGGCATTCTCACAGGGGTGCGGATACTTGCATGTATAAATCTAGTTAAAGTCGATAGTAAAGTCAGGACCAAGCCTTTGTGCCGGCGGGGCTTTCTTAGGCCCAATCTTAACATCTTCAGTGTTACGCTTTAATTAAGCTACGCTAGCTATGTGAAATAATTTAAATTAATGTAAATAAACACAATTTGGGCCATAAAACACCACTAGAGGTTTTCCTGTTTCCGGGGGGTTTTCAGGAATGATAGTGATCTCAGGGGTGTAGGGGGGTAGGGGGGTTTACGCGCGTAAGCCGGGGGGCATCTTAGATATTTGTGGAGTAATAATTATTCTTTATGCTCGTGATATCCAAAAATGCAATTCTTTATTGAATGACTTTTCACCATGAATACTATTTCCTTGCAAGCAAGGAAATGTTCAACCTTAATTTGTCATTTCTGTATGCACTGTGAAATGCAAGTTGAAAGGAAATAAAAAAAAGAGAACCCTTTGCCCCTTAGAAAGAACGCTCGGCTAGGTGGGTAACGAGTCGTATGTTATTCCACCATTAACTTATGTCTGGAAAAATCACTAAGGGAGGAGTAATATCAATATATGGACCTGAAATAGGAACCAAATGCCAGAAATAATTCAATAAGTGAAACCCCCACAATTTCTGTCCTTGACCATCAAGAAGAGTATGCATTAAGGAATCACTGTTGCTGGTTTCTTACTACATTAAGAATTTGAGGGTTGAAGAGATGGTGAATGCATGGTATAACTTAACATTAAGCAAGTTGTGTTAGGTCTTAAATGTCTAATATTATTTGAGTTATAAGTGTTTGTTAGTATTTCAATTATTATGCTTTATGTCCTTCTTCATGATGTGTTGATATATGAATGTTTTGATTCGATATAATAGTGATTAATATACGTATGTAGCAAAGCATTATTAATTAATGGTCTAATTCGGTTAATGGTGATAATACATATATGTCTAATAAATTTTTATAAGACATATATGTGGGGATGTGTGGGGCCGACAGAGAATAGTTTAGTTTAGAATCCTAGCTTTGGGAGTTAGGGGTAGAAGTTAGAATCTTCTTTCTTTGAGCACTAGGGGGGAGTTTAACCTCCGACGTCCGGCTTACAAGACCGGCGCTCTGACGCTGAGCTACTAGGGCACGATCATCGAAGGGCTTTGTTTTCTGCCCATGCTGCTAGGGGGGAGAGAACTAGGATTAGCAGGAAATAGAGGAAGGATGCTACTTGTCCAATAATAATGAAGGGGGCTTCTACGGGTATTGCTCCGATTCAGGTAAGGATAGCAACATTCGCAACTAGTGTTCAAAATAGGAGTCGGGTTAGGGGGCGGAACGTTAGTCCTCGTTGTTTTGAGGTGTGGAGGAAAGGAACCACTATTAGGACGAGGATAGAGGCTAGTAGGGCTAGAACTCCTCCTAGTTTGTTTGGGATGGATCGTAGGATAGCGTAGGCAAATAAGAAGTATCACTCAGGTTTGATGTGGGGAGGTGTGACTAGGGGGTTGGCGGGGGTGAAATTGTCAGGATCTCCAAGTAAGTTAGGGGTAAAAAGTGCTAATGATGAGAGGACAATTAGTAGGGAGGTAAATCCAAGAAGGTCTTTGTAAGTGCAGTATGGGTGGAAGGAGATTTTGTCTGCGTCTGAGTTAAGACCCACAGGGTTGTTTGATCCTGTCTCGTGAAGGAATACAAGGTGGATGAGTACCATGGCTGCAATAACGAAGGGGAATAGGAAGTGGAAGGCAAAAAATCGAGTTAGTGTGGCGTTGTCAACGGAGAACCCGCCTCAAATTCATTGGACTAGGGTATTACCTACGTAGGGGACGGCAGAGAGGAGGTTGGTAATTACGGTAGCACCTCAGAATGATATTTGTCCTCATGGAAGGACGTAACCTACGAAAGCAGTTATCATTACTAGCAGGAGTAATACTACTCCGGTGTTTCAGGTTTCTTTATAGAGGTAGGAGCCGTAGTATAATCCTCGGCCGATGTGTAGGTAGATGCAGATGAAAAAGAGTGATGCTCCGTTAGCATGTAGGTTTCGGATTAGTCAGCCGTAGTTTACATCTCGACAGATGTGGGCTACTGATGAAAAGGCTGTGGCAATGTCGGAGGTGTAGTGTATTGCTAGAAAGAGTCCTGTGAGAATTTGGCTTACTAAACAGAGGCCTAATAAGGACCCGAAGCTTCATCAGGTTGAGATGTTGGCAGGGGCGGGGAGATCGACTAGTGCGTCGTTTGCGATTTTTAGGAGGGGGTGGGTTTTCCGAAGGTTGGCCATTAAGGGTTCTTATAGTTAAAAAATAACGGTGGTTTTTCAAGTCGCTAGTCCTGGTTAGAATCCGGGTAGGAATTATGACTTATCTTATGTCTTTGTTTTTATTTGGGCTTGTGCTTGGTCTTATTGCGGTTGCATCCAACCCGTCTCCCTATTTCGCTGCCTTAGGGTTGGTGGTGGTAGCGGGTTTGGGGTGCGGGGTGTTGGTTGGTCATGGGGGGCCTTTTTTGTCTTTGGTGTTATTTTTAATTTACTTGGGGGGAATGTTAGTAGTATTTGCGTATTCTGCAGCTTTAGCTGCAGAACCCTACCCGGAAAGTTGAGGGAGTCGTTCAGTTGTAGGGTATGTTGTGGCTTATTCTGTTGGGGTTTTCTTGGTATCTAGTTGCTTTTGAGGGGGTTGATACGAGGTTTCTTGAGTTCCGGCTGATGAGCTTAAGGAGTTTTCTATGTTTCGGGGGGATATTGGGGGAGTTGCATTAATGTATTCTTTAGGCGGGGGGATGTTGGTTATTAGTGCCTGGGTTTTACTTCTTACCTTGTTTGTAGTTCTGGAGTTAACACGTGGTTTAAGTCGAGGGGCGCTTCGGGCAGTTAGGGTGTGGAGAGGAGAATGGCGAGTGTTAGGGTAAGTAGGAACAGGGTGAGGTAGGTTTTGATTATTCCTTGTTGGGTGTTGCTTGTCGTGGTAATTAAGGGAAGATTGGCGGAGATTATTGTTTTCGGCCCTGTTTTTTCGAGTCATGTCTGGTCAATCATTTGGTTAGCCATTGTTTGTCCAAGAATGAGGTTTATTTTAGGGGCCAGGCGATGAATAATTGCGGGGAAAAAGCCTAGTATATTGGAGAAATGGTGGAGGGGCAGGTGTGGGGTGGGTTTGAATTGTTTGCTTGTTAAGGAGGCAAGTTCTAGTGCGATGATAAGACCTAGGATTGTGACGATTAGGGCACTGAGTTTTAGGAGGGGAGGTATAGTTATTACGGGGGTTTTAAGGGGTGTGATATTTGAGGTGATCAGTAGGCCGGCGATGATGCTGCCTCACGCTAGACGTTTGATGGGGTTAAGTACTGTTGGATTATTTTCGTTGATGGGGGATAGTGTATTGAAGCGGGGGTGCCCTATGGTTACAAAGAAGACTACGCGCAGGCTGTAGATAGCGGTGAACGAGGTGGCTAGTAGGGTCAGGGTTAGGGCTCAGGCGTTAAGGTGGGATGTGTTTAGGGCTTCAATGATGGCGTCTTTTGAGAAAAAGCCTGCGAGAAAGGGGGTTCCTGTTAGTGCTAGGCTGCCGATTGTGAGACAAGAGGAGGTGGTTGGGGTGAGGTGGTGGAGACCTCCTATTTTGCGGATGTCTTGTTCGTCGTTTAGGCTGTGGATAATAGAACCTGAGCAGAGGAAGAGTATGGCCTTGAAGAAGGCGTGGGTGCAGATGTGGAGGAAGGCTAGTTGAGGTTGGTTTAGTCCGATTGTCACTATCATTAGGCCCAGCTGGCTGGAGGTTGAGAATGCAACAATTTTTTTGATATCATTTTGGGTGAGAGCGCAGGTGGCAGTAAATAGAGTTGTAAGAGCCCCCAAGCATAAGCAGACTGAGAGGGCGGTTTGATTATTTTCTAAGAGGGGACTTAGGCGAATGAGTAGGAAGATCCCTGCGACAACCATAGTGCTGGAGTGGAGTAGGGCAGAGACCGGCGTGGGACCCTCCATTGCAGAGGGTAGTCATGGATGTAGGCCGAATTGGGCTGACTTGCCGGTAGCAGCAAGAATTAGGCCTAGTAGGGGCAAGGTGAGATCAAAGTCTTTGGAGATGGCAAATATCTGTTGTATTTCTCATGAGTTTAGGTTTGTGGCTATTCATGCTATGGCCAGGATTAGTCCAATATCTCCGACTCGGTTATATACGACTGCCTGGAGGGCGGCGGTGTTGGCATCTGCTCGTCCGTATCATCATCCGATTAGAAGGAATGATATGATTCCTACCCCTTCTCACCCGATAAAGAGTTGAAATATGTTGTTGGCTGACACTAGGATGATTATAGCGACTAGAAAGGTAAGTAGGTATTTAAAGAATCGGTTTATGTTAGGGTCTGCGTGCATATATCATGATGCAAATTCTAGGATGGATCAGGTTACGTAGAGGGCAATGGGGATGAAGATGATTGAATAGTGGTCGAATTTAAGGCTGATATTGATATCAAAAGTGGCAGTGTTTATTCAGTTTCAATTGGTGATGATTACTTCTGCGCCCTCATTAAGAAATAGGAAGAGAGGAATTAGGCTTACTAGGAAGGCCATTTTTACTGCTGTTTTTACCTGGGTGAGGGCCCAGGTGTTTTCTTGTGGGTTTGGGCTAAGGGTTGTTATTAAGGGGTAGATAAGTAGTGTAAAAATGGTTAATAGACTTGAGGTCATGATGATTGTGGTAGAGTGCATAGCTGCTACTTGGATTTGCACCAAGAGTTTTTGGTGCCTAAGACCAACGGATGAGCTGTTATCCTTTAGGAGCTCGAGTGAGCCTTGGGCTTTAACCAAGGTGGCGAGGATTAGCAGTCCTTGCTGCTGCAATGCCTCTCTCGGTGGGCAAGAGGACTTTAACCTCTGTTTTTAGAATCACAATCTAACGTTTTGTTTAAACTATGCCTACAGGCAGTTCAACCTCAGATTAGCTCAGGTTTTATGATAAGCAGAATTAGGGGAACTAGGTGTAGGGCCATGAGGAGATGTTCTCGAGAGTGGGAGGGGTCTAAGGCAATAATATGTGTTGGTAGGGGCCCTCGTTGTGTTATTAGGAATATATAGAGTGAATAGCCGGCGGTAATAAGAGTGCCAGTGCCTGTGAGGAGCAGGGTTCACCATGATCAGTTAAATAAGGAGGTAATGATTATTAGCTCTCCTATGAGGTTGGGAAGTGGGGGAAGTGCCAGGTTAGCTAGGCTGGCAATAAATCATCAGGTGGTTATTAGGGGGAGGACCATTTGTAGGCCGCGGGCTAGAACTATTGTTCGGCTATGGGTTCGTTCGTAGTTGGTATTTGCAAGGCAAAATAGTGCGGAGGATGCAAGTCCATGGGCAATCATAAGGATTAGGGCACCGGTAAAACCTCAGGGGGTTTGAATTAGAATACCCCCTGCAACTAGGCCCATATGGCTGACTGATGAGTAGGCAATGAGGGACTTAAGGTCTGTTTGACGTAAACAAATGGAGCCAGTTATGATAATACCTCAGAGTGCAAAGATAATAAAGGGGTAGCTTAGTTCTTTGGTCAGGGGGTCTAGTACAACTATTATTCGCATCATGCCGTAGCCGCCTAGTTTAAGGAGTACGGCGGCAAGAATTATTGATCCGGCAATGGGAGCTTCGACATGTGCTTTCGGGAGTCAAAGGTGGACTCCGTACAATGGCATTTTAACTAGAAAAGCCAGAAGGCAGCCTGCTCATCATAGTTTGTCTGCATAGGATGCTAGTTGAAGGGGTTTGGCATATTGAAGGGTTAATATTGAAAGGGTGCCTGTGTCGTTTTGTAGTAAGAGGAGGGCTACTAGGAGGGGTAATGACCCGGCTAGGGTATAAAATAAAAAGTATGTACCTGCATTAAGTCGTTCGGTTTGGTTTCCTCAACGAGTAATAATAATAAGGGTGGGGATCAGGGTGGCTTCAAATATTACATAAAATATGATGATTTCTGTGGCGCTAAAAGCTAGAATTAAGAATACTTGCAGGGAAGTTAGGAGTGAGATGTACATTCGTTGGCGGTTTTGGGGTTCGGGGGCTATGTGGTTTTGGCTAGCGAGGATTATTAGGGGCAGAAGTCAGCAGGTTAGAACCAGGAGGGGGGTTGAGAGGGGGTCTGTTGCTATGAATGTATTTAGTGTGGATCAGCCTGTCTCTGACAAGTGGCTTAACCAAGTGAGGCTAATTAGTGCAATTATTAGGCTTTGACCGAGAGCTGTGGCTCAAAGTCATTTGGCTGGGGTTAACCAGGTAGTGGGGATTAGCATAAGTGTTGGGATTAGGATTTTTAGCATTGTAGAAGGTTGAGGCTTTGTAGGCGGTCAGTTCCGTGTGTTCGTGCAGTTGCAACTAGTAGGGCGAGTCCTGCACTGGCTTCACATGCTGAAAATGCTAATAATAGCATGGGAGATGCTGAGTAGCCTGTGGCGTCTAGTTGAAGGGCTCACAAGGAGAGAGCAATATATAATGAAAGTATCATACCCTCCAAGCAGAGGAGGGCGGAGAGAAGGTGGGTTCGGTGGAATGCCAGGCCTACTAGTCCTAGGATGAAGGCTGATGAGAAAGAGAAGTGAACAGGGGTCATTAGGTAGTTGTGGACTTAAACCACAAATTTCTGAGCCGAAATCAAATGTTTTTTCTTAGACTAACTACCTATTCGGCTCATTCTAGCCCTCCTTGGGTTCATTCATAGATTAGTCCGAGGGTAAGGAGCACTAGGACGGTTGTTGCTCAAATAAATGTGTAGAGGGGGGAGATTAGTTGGTCCCCTCATGGGAGGGGGAGGAGAAGGGCAATTTCAAGATCAAAAAGGAGGAAAAGGATGGCGATTAGGAAGAAGCGGAGGGAGAAGGGGAGCCGTGCGGAGCCTAGTGGGTCAAAGCCGCATTCATAAGGGGAAAGTTTTTCGTAGTCTGGGCTTATTTGGGGGAGTCAGAAGGAGACGAGGGCTAAGATAGAAGAGAGGAGGGCGGTAATAGTAATAATCGTTAAGATAAGGTTCATTATCTTTCCTTGGGGTTTAACCAAGACCGGGTGAGTGGAAGTCACTTATACTAGCTTTAAATACTAGAAAGATTAAGATCCTCATCAGTAAATGGAGATATAAAGGAATAGTCATACGACATCTACAAAGTGTCAATATCAGGCGGCTGCTTCAAAGCCGAAGTGGTGTTCAGATGTGAAGTGGTATTGAATTTGACGGATAAGACACACGGCTAGGAATGTTGAGCCAATGATGACGTGAAGTCCATGAAATCCTGTTGCTACGAAAAAGGTGGAGCCGTAAACTCCGTCGGCGATTGTGAAGGGGGCTTCATAGTATTCTATGGCTTGAAGGAAGGTAAAGTAAAAGCCTAGAAGGATTGTCAGGCCTAGGGAATGAATTGCTTGTTTTCGTTCTCCTTCTATAATGCTGTGGTGGGCTCATGTAACTGTTACACCGGAGGCTAGAAGAACGGCTGTGTTTAGTAGGGGAACTTCAAAGGGGTCTAGGGTGATGATGCCTGTTGGAGGTCAGCAACCTCCCAGTTCGGGTGTAGGGGCAAGGCTTGCGTGATAAAAAGCTCAGAAAAATCCTAGAAAGAAGAAAACTTCTGATGTAATAAAGAGTACCATTCCGTATCGAAGGCCTTTTTGGACGGGGGGTGTGTGGTGTCCTTGAAAGGTTCCTTCTCGGATAATATCTCGTCATCATTGGTACATGGTTAGTAAGAGTAGCACTATTCCTAGTGTTATAAGGGTTGTGGAGTGGAAGTGAAATCAAATAGCAAGTCCGGATGTCATTAAGAGAGCGGCAACTGCGCCTGTAAGGGGCCATGGGCTGGGGTCAACTATGTGATATGCGTGTGCTTGGTGGGCCATTAGACGTTTTCTTGTAGGTAGAGGCTTAGTAGTAGTACGAAGACATAAGCTTGGATTATAGCAACGGCGACTTCTAGGAGGGTGAGCATTAAAAGGAGGGTGCCTGTAAGAATGGCTACAGTAGGCATGAGTGGGGCTAGGACGGCGGTGGCTGTGGCAATTAGTTGGATAAGAAGGTGGCCCGCTGTTAGGTTAGCTGTAAGCCGGACCCCGAGGGCGAGGGGTCGGATAAATAGGCTGATTGTCTCGATAATGATGAGGATGGGGATTAGAAGTGTCGGTGTTCCTTCTGGTAGAAGGTGTCCTAAGGCATGTGTTGGTTGATTTCGTATCCCAATAATAACGGTTGCGAGTCAAAGGGGTACTGCAAGTCCTATGTTTAAGGAGAGCTGCGTGGTGGGGGTAAAGGTGTATGGCAGCAGGCCGAGCATGTTAAGAGTGATTAAGAATAGTATTAGGGATGTAAAAAGAGCAGCTCATTTGTGTCCTCCTAGGTTCATTGGGAGAAGGAGTTGTTGAGTGAATCGGTTAATAAATCAACCTTGCAAGGCCAATAGTCGGTTGTTTAATCATCGGCCAGCGGGGGCGGGGTATAAGATTCATGGAAGACTAAGGGCGAGGGCAATTAGGGGAATTCCTAGGTATGTGGGGCTCATAAATTGGTCAAAGAAGCTTAGGATCATGGTCAGTTTCAGGATTGTGTGTTGGGGTTTTCTGTGCTTTGTGCTGTGGGTTCGTTTGGGAAAGTGTGGGCTAGGACTTTTGGGGGAAGGAATGTTAGGAAAATTAGTCAAGAGAAGATTAGGATGGCGAATCAGGGGGCGGGGTTGAGTTGAGGCATGTCACTAGGGGTGGTTGGGGGTCACCAGTCTTTAGCTTAAAAGGCTAACGCTTATGCCCGATTTAGCTTCTTAGTGAGGCGTCTTGAAGTATTAAGAGAGATCAGTCCTCGAAGTGTTCTAGAGGAACTGCTTCAACTACAATGGGTATAAAGCTGTGATTTGCTCCACAAATCTCAGAGCATTGGCCGTAGAATACACCGGGTCGTGAGGCAATAAAGGCTGTTTGATTCAGACGGCCGGGTACTGCGTCCATTTTTACTCCCAGGGCAGGGACTGCTCATGAGTGAAGGACGTCTTCGGCTGAGACAAGAATGCGAATGGGGGATTCAATTGGAATAACCATTCGGTGGTCTGCTTCCAATAGACGGAATTGGCCGGGGGTAAGGTCTTGGGTGGGGATTATATACGAGTCAAAGCCAAGGTCTTCATAGTCTGTATATTCGTAACTTCAGTATCATTGATGGCCTACTGCCTTGATTGTAAGATGTGGGTCATTAATTTCGTCCATGAGGTAAAGAATTCGAAGTGATGGGAGTGCAATTAGAATAAGGATTACTGCTGGTAGGACTGTTCAGATAATCTCGATCTCCTGAGAATCTAAGATAAACTTATTAGTTAGTTTGGTGGAGACCATTGCCACAATAATGTAAAGTACTAGTGTGCTGATTAGGAAGACAATTATTAGGGCGTGGTCGTGAAAGTGGAGTAGTTCTTCTATAACGGGGGAAGCCGCGTCTTGGAATCCTAGTTGTGAGGGATGTGCCATTCTAGCTGGTGCTTAAGACACGCGGGGTTTCAACCCACAATTCTGCCTTGACAAAGCAGTGTAATTGTTCATTTTACTAGTGTCTTATAAAAGAAAGTGGCAGAGTGGTTATGCGATTGGCTTGAAACCAATAAATGGGGGTTCAATTCCTTCCTTTCTCGTTAGTCTGCTTGTACTAGTACGAAGGCAGGTTCTTCAAATGTGTGGTATGGTGGAGGGCATCCGTGTAGTCACTCTACATTGGTTGTGGTTAGTTCTACTGACAGAACTTCTCGTTTGGCAGCAAATGCTTCTCAAATAATAAACAGGAACATGATTACTGCCACCAGGGAGACTAGTGATCCTATTGAGGAGACGGTATTTCACAGGGTGTAGGCGTCGGGGTAGTCTGAGTATCGCCGAGGCATGCCTGCAAGGCCGAGGAAGTGTTGTGGGAAGAACGTGAGGTTAACGCCCAGGAACATAACTGCAAAGTGGATTTTAGTTCATGTGCTGTGAAGCGTGTATCCTGTAAATAGCGGGAATCAGTGAACAAAGGCGGCTATAATAGCGAAGACGGCTCCCATAGAGAGAACATAGTGGAAGTGGGCAACTACATAGTAGGTGTCGTGAAGTACAATATCTAATGAAGAATTGGCTAGAACGATCCCTGTGAGTCCGCCCACAGTGAATAAGAAAATAAACCCAAGGGCCCATAGGAGGGGGGTTTCTCATTTAATGGATCCGCCGTGTAATGTAGCGAGTCAGCTAAAGACTTTTACCCCGGTTGGAATGGCAATAATTATAGTGGCTGATGTAAAATATGCTCGTGTGTCTACGTCCATTCCCACCGTGAACATGTGGTGGGCTCAAACAATAAAACCCAGTAGGCCAATGGCCATCATGGCTCATACTATTCCCATATAACCAAAGGGTTCTTTTTTACCAGAATAGTAAGCGACGATGTGTGAGATTATTCCGAATCCGGGGAGAATAAGAATATAAACCTCCGGGTGGCCAAAGAATCAGAATAGGTGCTGGTAGAGAATGGGGTCACCTCCTCCTGAGGGGTCAAAGAAGGTTGTGTTTAGATTGCGATCCGTTAGTAGCATTGTGATCCCAGCTGCAAGTACAGGCAGGGAAAGGAGAAGGAGAACGGCCGTGATCAACACTGCTCAGACGAACAGGGGTGTTTGGTATTGTGAGATGGCTGGGGGTTTCATGTTAATAATGGTTGTGATAAAGTTAATAGCCCCTAGAATTGAGGAGATCCCCGCTAGATGTAGGGAGAAGATAGTTAGGTCTACTGAGGCCCCTGCGTGTGCAAGGTTTCCAGCAAGGGGTGGGTAAACCGTTCACCCTGTTCCTGCACCTGCTTCTACCCCAGAAGAGGCTAAGAGAAGGAGGAAAGAGGGAGGAAGAAGTCAGAAGCTCATATTATTCATTCGAGGAAATGCCATGTCGGGTGCCCCGATCATTAGGGGAATTAGTCAATTTCCAAATCCCCCAATCATAATTGGTATTACTATAAAGAAAATTATTACAAAGGCGTGCGCAGTAACAATGACGTTATAGATCTGGTCATCCCCTAGAAGAGCTCCCGGTTGGCTTAGCTCTGCTCGGATTAAAAGGCTTAGGGCTGTGCCGACTATTCCGGCTCAGGCACCAAATACTAGATAAAGGGTGCCAATGTCTTTGTGGTTGGTTGAGAAAAATCAGCGTGTGATTGCCACAGGTAAGGTGGCCGAGGTAAGCGGTGGATTGTAGCCCCATAGACAGAGGTTTGAGCCCTCTCCTTATCAAGCCCTGGGGTGTTATCATATCAGATTGCAAATCTGAGGAAGCGGGCTAACTGCCTGCCGGGGCTTTTCCCGCCTGGTATACCTGCGGCGGGAAAAGGTAGATGAATGCTCGCTGGTTTGGGCGCTTAGCTGTTAACTAAGATTTTGTAGGATCGAGGCCTTCTCATCTAGTAAGGCTTTAGCTTAATTAAAGTGTCTGTTTTGCATATAGAAGATGTGGGATAAAGTCCTGCAAGTCTTATCAGGGGCTGGGAGATTCTCACTCCCGCTTAGGGCTTTGAAGGCCCTTGGTCTGAGGTGCTATCCTAAGCCCCTTAGGGGGTTAGTAGGGCAGTGGCGGCCGGGGTTAAAGGAAGAAGGGTGATTGTTGCTATTGTTGATAGGGCCAGAGGCATGGTGCTTTGAAGCAGGGGGAGACGTCAGGGTATTGTATTAGTTAAATTATTGGGGGATATAGTAAGGGTTATGGCGTAGGACAGGCGTAGGTAGAAGTATAGGCTGAGGAGAGCTGTTAGGGCAGCTAGCGTGGCTGTGGGGGCGAGTCCTTGTTTGGTTAGTTCTTGAAGAATTAATCATTTTGGTGCAAACCCGGTTAACGGGGGAAGGCCGCCTAGTGATAGTAAGACTAGGGGTACTAGGGCAGTTAGGGCAGGGGTTTTTGCCCATGAGGTAGCAAGGGTGTTAATGTTAGTTGAGTTGTTTAGTTTGAATACAAGAAATGTTGAGAATGTTATAACGAAGTATGTAAGGAGGGCTAGTAGTGTAAGGGAGGGGCTAAATTGAATAATTAGGATTATTCACCCGAGGTGTGCAATGGATGAGTAGGCTAGGATTTTTCGGAGTTGGGTTTGATTTAGGCCTCCTCAGCCCCCCACCAAGGTTGATATAAGTCCGAGGGCAATTATGGTTGTTGGGTTGGTGGGTTGGATTTGCATAATTAGGGCGAAGGGGGCTAGTTTTTGTCAGGTGGATAAAATTAATCCTGTAGTCAGGTCAAGTCCTTGGAGTACTTCGGGCAATCAAGAGTGAACTGGGGCTAGTCCAATTTTAAGTGCTAGGGCTAGTGTGATAATAGTAATTGGTAGGGGGTGTGACATTTGTTGGATGTCCCATTGTCCGGTTAGTCAGGCATTGGTAGTGCTGGCGAAGAGGATTATAGCAGCTGCGGTGGCTTGTGTAAGAAAATATTTTGTGGTTGCTTCAACTGCTCGGGGGTGGTGATGTTGAGCTATTAGGGGGATGATAGCCAGGGTGTTCATTTCAAGTCCTATTCAAGCAAGGAGTCAGTGGGAGCTTGCAAATGTAATAGTGGTTCCCAGGCCTAAGCCAAATAAAAGGGTGGCAAGAATGTACGGGTTCATTAGTAGAAGAAGGATTTTAACCAACATGTCTGGGGTATGGGCCCAAAAGCTTAATTAGCTGATTTTACTAGAAAGTGGTGTAGTGGAAGCACCAAGAGTTTTGATCTCTTAAGGACGGGTTCGAATCCCTTTTTTCTAAGGAGTTGGGGGGAGTTTAACCCTCATGATTCACTCTATCAAAGTGGCCCTTTAAATTCAGGCACAACTCCTGGGTGTTACAGTTGTGGGGGTAGGCCTGCAAATGCAATAGGAAGCGCTAGGTGTCAGATTACCAGAGCTAGTGTTAAGGGGAGGAAGTTTTTTCAGATCAGGTGCA
>NW_027605299.1:2500-33063 GCF_048128805.1 Centroberyx gerrardi | reverse complement strand
GGTGAGAGAGAGAGAGAGAGAGAGAGGATGGAGGCTTTATGGAAAGAGATTAGTGCCAGCAGAAGCAGAGAGTGTATTTGAATTGCGTTCATTTAAATTTGTCATTTATCAACACACAGGATATGATGATGCTATCTCTTGTGCCATAATCCATGGTGAGCGTTCATACAGAGTTTAACAGAATGATATTTTACCATCAGGTTTTCTGGTGTTTCCCTCCATCCCTCCATCCCTCCATCTCTCCATCCCTCCATCTCTCCATCCTCCATCCTCTGTCTGTGGTTTAGTCTGAACACCTTCAGCCTGTTTACCTTGTGGTGTGGCTGTGTTGACATGAGCTGAGGCCTAACCGCTGCATCCTGCTCATTAGTGTGTGTGTGTGTGTGTGTGTGTGTGTGTGTGTGTGTGTGTGTGTGTGTGTGTGTGTGTGGTGGTTCACAGCTCCTAGCCAGGTGTTGGGCTGTGGATTCAAACACAGCGTGGGCGGGTCAGAGGGTAAATATGACTAGAATAAATTATGAAGGTGTGGAAGAGGTCTTTTGTTTTTAACTTTTAGGTGAGTGAGTGCTACATGGGTCTTATTAAACATTACCACCATCCAAAATAATCATATTCAGTCATGATTGCCACAAAGCTTTAAAGATCCCAGCTAGAAAGTATTTGAGCAGCTAAATTTTTGGTAAATTCAGATGAAAAATAAGCTTTTAAGATCTTTCGTAAAGGTGCGATGTGAAGCATTTTAACCATCGATATATGATTGTCAAATTAATATTGCTACCTTGGTAAAGGTAATAATAGAAACTTTGTCCTGTGGGAAATTATTTGTTTCTGAACATTTTCAAACTTGGGTACACACAATTGATTCAAAACAATCAAACTACAGTATATTGCATTATTTTTTACGCTTATGGGACTTAGACCCCCCCAAGTTTGTGGTGCCCCCCCCTTGGCCCCCGCAGTTATAAAAGTCCTAGCTACACCACTGCTCCTCTCATACGTTCCACTGGATAACGTTCATTTACATCTCGGCCCGGTCGGGACGATTTGCCGACATATGGCTCCTTTTAGCCAGCGAGGGCTTTGTGACCGGCATCATTATTCACCACGGTGCTGTGGCACTCTCTCTCTCTCTCTCTCTCTCTCTGTCTCTCTCTGTGTCTCTCTGTCTCTCTCTGTCTCTCTCTGTCTCTCTCTCTCTGTCTCTCTCTCTCTCTCTGTTTCTTTCTCTGTCTCTCTCTCTCTCTCTCTGTCTCTCTCTGTCTCTCTCTCTCTCTCTCTGTCTCTCTCTGTGTCTCTCTGTCTCTCTCTGTCTCTCTCTGTCTCTCTCTCTCTGTCTCTCTCTCTGTCTCTCTCTCTCTCTCTCTCTGTCTCTTTCTGTCTCTCTCTCTCTCTCTCTCTCTCTCTGTCTCTCTCTCTCTCTCTGTCTCTCTCTCTGTCAGTGTTTGTCTCTCAGTCTCCTCACAGTCTGACGCTCTCTTTCAGCCGGAGCTCATCAGCGTTCTTGCGGAGTTTAATCTCAAAGGGAAACAACATATGTCGTTTTAATGGGAGCTTTGGCCCAAATTGCCTTACACTGCCATGAGTGCTTTTTTTTTTTGTTGTTGCTGTTGGTTTAGTGTGGGAGGCCCAGTGGGAAGTGAATCCCTGACTGGCAGTGTTAGTGCCTTGCTGTAACCACTGAAACACTGAAACACAGGGAATGATGCAGACTAAATTCAGACTGTAGTGACACCTTTCTCTCCACTTCATGAAATCGAACATCTCCACATCTTGTTATCACGTCTTTGTCTCCTAATTTAGATCTACTCCTGTAAAATCGGCTCCTCTTTTTTGCATTTGGCAGCATTTTTTTTTGCACCAATGTCTGAATAAAACTATTCTGCTATTCGCTTCCGATTTCGCACTTCACCTTCACGCAGAGTTCCAGTTTGGTGAACTTTGACCTGCGAATTTGTGCAGCCGGCTAATAGAAACACTCGTTTGGCCGTGTTGACCTCTGAGGAAAAAAATCCAACATGGAGGAATCCATAATATTATATATATTTATAATAATATAGAACCTCCTTGTATAATACAGATAGTACATTTATTTTCCTTTTGTAACGTAGCCTACAGTTAACATTAGCTTGCTAACCACATAGCATAGCAACAGAGTCGATTTATTGCTGCATTCAAGTGGTGTCGGATTTACGGTCTGAATGAGTTTCCGACCAGGAAGTGCCACATGAACACCTGATGAAGTCACATGATCAAGTCGGGGAAATCTCTCTTTCCAACATGGCTGAACAGAGCGCCGAGGCGTACGGGAACAGTAAGAAATTTCATACAATAAAGCCAAAAATGAACCACGAGTACAAATTTAAAAGACATGGATATTCCTTGGTAACTATAGTGCTGTAGCAATCAATTTGCTGCTCATAATCCCCTGAAATAACCAAAGATTTCTTGCTAGTTAGGCTATCGCTAGCTCGATCGCTAACATTAGCCTAGAAGGCTGCAGTGTGTGTAACAGCTGAGGAAACGTTTCTCCTATTTTCCGACCACAAAGCACGTGAACGCGAACGAGAAAAGTACGACCCGAATGCAGGATTA
Source organism: Centroberyx gerrardi (assembly GCF_048128805.1). Lineage (NCBI taxonomy): Eukaryota > Metazoa > Chordata > Actinopteri > Beryciformes > Berycidae > Centroberyx > Centroberyx gerrardi. The sequence continues at coordinate 30,471 of NW_027605299.1, read as the reverse complement.
GCTACATCGCAACTTGCTAACCAAATAGCACAGAATCAGAATCGATTGATAGCTAGTTAGCTACTTAACCAGCCACTAAACAATGAATAAAGAATGATACAAGGTTGTTTACAAAGTGTAATTTATTGCAGAAATCATGCCTGTCACTTCCTTTTTCATCGCAGAGAAAACATTGAGTGAATTCAGGTGTGAACGCTCCTTTACTGAGGCTGTTGCACCCTGAACACATGCTGTCTGGGTTGCGGTACCCCTGATTCCAGCGCCTCGCTCTGTCTATTGAGCCACACGGGGAATCGAACCTCCGACCCCGGCGGTGTTAGCGCCTGGTTCTGCCCACTTCCTCCTCAGATACTGGATCTTGTGTGTTGATGGATCAGTCTGGGGGCCGAAGAGCCTGCGGGCGGCGGCGGCGGCGGCATCTGGAGGCTGAATGAAAAGGCCCTCGCCAGGCAATCGCCCTGCTTTGTCCAGGCCTCTCTCGCCCTCTCTCTCTCTCTCTCTCTGTTTTCACTCCCTGAACAAGGACAAAGAAGGAGGAAGAAAAGTGTGACCCCTCCCCCCCATTCACCCATCACACACTTCTCACCGTGCACTAATTGAAAACCCCACAGTTGTCTGGTTGGATTCAAAGTGTTGTGATTTGCCTTTTAGAGTTCAGCAATGCTTGTTGCAGTGACAAACCACCATCCATATAGGTTCCCCAAACTGTGGAGCTGGGACCTGCAAGGGGCCCCTCAGGGGGTTCCAGGGGTTCCCACTATATGAGGAACAGTTTCTAATGCCTGGAGGGGGATTCATGACTCTTGGGCCTTTGAAACCTGTTTAAACGCAGCTGTAGAATTTAAAAAATGCTTGGGCATCCTCGAGAAGCTAAGCATACTTTTGTCTAAAAAACTTTTTGTCTTCGCTTGTCATCTTAATACTTTGGTTGCTTGTTAGTTCTTGCGTTTCATGCTTGTTTTGATGTGAGATATTTTACTAATCCTTTTTATTTTATCCAATCTGCACAAATAAGTTTTATGCATCTCCTCTCTCTGGTGTTTTTATCTTCTGGTTTTATCCATGTGGTTTGTCCTAAAAAACAGCTAAACTTTAAATAAATAAAATAATTTTTTTTGCCTGATAACAGTGATATTTTTGGATCGTGCATACAAGATTTGCATGCTTATGAGTGAGTTTCATGCTCCTTTGTACCTTTGAATCCTGTGAAAACCCCATTTTATACTTTTCAAAAAAACAAAAAAACATACTCTCTGTTTCTGAAAAACCTTCTTTTTTGAGCTATACAGTTTTTTTGTCCCTGATCAGGTTCCCAACAGGCCGCTCAGCTGCTGGTGATTGATCAGCTCTGCTCTAATTGACAGTTAATTGAATGAAGCGCTCACTGGTGTGTTGAGGCTGACAGACAGAGGCGGAGCAGCAAAGCTAAAGAGACAGAAATTAGATTTGATATCAGGTCAAATGCAGTTTGGTTCAGACAGCAGGAGGTTATCTGCTCCTAACTAAACCATCAATAAATCAGTGTCAGTCCATATTGTAGCTTCTCATCTTCCCCCTCTGTTTGCACTGAAAATGTTCCTGTCTACTTCAGAAGTGTTTCTGCATTTTCTTTAGTGAGGGAGCCAATCAGGACCATGTCCAGGTATGATCCTTTTTTTTAATTTTTGTAAAAAAAAAAATTTGAAAATGCAATCATTTAAAATTTAACCACTCAAACAAAATCTAATTTTAACAATGTTTTCACTAAACGTATTTGATCCTATATGTATAAAGAGGAAAACTTGAATTCCTATAATACGACCTCTTTAAAAGTCCATATTCCACTGTCCAGAGTTTTATTTTGTGTCTTTCTGTCCATTCAAAGCTGTGTGTGTGGTGTCATGAACCAAAAACACTCTCAATCCATTTCTCCACGTTCATTTTCCAGCATCTCTCTGAGCCTTACCAAGAACAGGCCGTTTCTGTCTCCGTGTCTTTAAGGCTCATTAATATTCACGACCCTCCGTTCCGATTGGCTAACCGTTTCGAGAGCGAAACGTGAGACGCCGCGGCCCGGCGGCTACAGGTAGGGAAAACTCTCCGGTAATAAACGATGACGACCGCTCGACCGCTTTGAAAAAAACACTTTGTTAGTCTGTTATTTCTTACAGAAATGATAATGAGCGAACCTTTGTGACGCCACAAAGTTACGGAAGTCCAAACGGCTCGTTTAGAGGCTCGCTTTTCTAATATGGATTGTGTGGATTTAGTTTTGATACTTTCACCATGTTTAGATACACATCCAACTCCTTTATCATCACAGAGGAGAGGGAGTCCTGCTTTACACCATATGGGACCTTTAACATTTAACTAACTACAGAAGGCTAAGTGAATGCATTGTTGGCATCACATCGCAGCAGTTTACTGTTGCGCTCTGTGAGTTTGTCAGCATCAGTCGGTCAGGAGAAACCTGAGCTGTGAAGCGTCTGACTGAGCTTCAGTGTTCTGCTGTGTGACGGACTGCAGAGAGGAAGCAGCTGCAGCAGCCGCACCAAACACAACACTCCACCCCACCTGGGTCCGGGGCTCCGCCCGTCTGCCCGCGGGACGGGACAACCGGCCCAGTCAGCGGGACAGGAAACAGACCCCCCCCCACCTCCCACCCCCAGCCCAGGCACACTTCCTGTGATGAAGAGAAAGTGGCTGCTGGCACCACCCCCACCTCACCCCACCTCAACCCCACCCCCCCCCGGGTCCTTATCGAAGCTCCTTTGTGCTTTCCCATGGAGAAGTGGAGCGCTCGTTTCGTGTCGTGACCTCTCCCTGCAAAAGGCAACACAACCCTCCAACTAGTGCTGCACAATTAATCGCAAAAATGTTTGAAAACACAAGAAGGAAAGGTGTCTCAGACTGCTGTGCTGAATCCCCGGTCTGCAAATCAAGCTGCACGTCTGAGAAAAAAGAAATGATGTGGAACAAGCATCCACATGTCCTGCCAATTCTCTCACAACACTTATTTCGTGAAGTTCATGCAGCCGAGCTCCTCTGGGGGAATAAGCAGTGGAACTAAGGGAAAGTCTTGATAAGGAGAGCGAATTAGAAATATGCAACATCTGCCACCGTGCTGCCCCCTGAGCAAGGCAGCGAACCCGGAAATCAGATTTCAGCGCTTCCTTGTTTCCCTTCTGATGTGATTTTTAGTTTCATGATCGAATGGAGAAGTTGATTCCAGACATTCAGAGCTTCCCAGTTCTCTACAGCTTTTATTTGAAAGACGACAGGAATAAACGTCTCAGAAACGAAGCTTGGAGAACGGTTGATCCACCGTTGGAGTCGATGGGAAGATTTTTATTCCGTTTTTTCTGTTTATTTTCCATTAATGCTCCAAATTGCAGTGTGCTAACCGGCTATACTAACTCATCAATAAGACAGAACATTGTGAAAGGCAATATCAAAGCAGTGAAAATACACTGTTTGTCTGTTCAAACATTTTTAGCTGCAAAAACCTGAACATTCAGTATTAGCAGAACAGGCCATGTCTCCTGCACCCAGTGACCTGAGGGTGTGTTAGCGACCGCAGAGTCTCCATGGAAACTGTCGTCAGGGAGGCGTCGCATATATATATTATATCATTCCGCAATTAACAGCATTTCTGCCGACACACGCGCTCGGTCCTGTCGGGACGCCTGTTTGGAAACGGAGGAATGTTCTGGCACACCGCAGCAGAAAGTCTTCCTGGCCGGTCGGCAGCGACTCGATCGGCAACGTGAAGAGAGAGAGAGAGAGAGAGAGAGAGAGAGAGAGAAGCTGCAGGGAGGAGAGCGGAGGAGAGACGCCGCCCTCCAGCAAGGCAGCCGGCCCCAGGGAGGAAGGACGCAGGTTCAAATCCCGGCTGGGTAAACCCGGGGGGATGGGAGTGTGGATGAGGGGGCGTCCCGGTGGTTCCATCGGGTCGGTTTGAATCCGGCCGGGCAACTTTGTCTTTCCTCTTTTCTCTCTACTGTCGACCATTGAAGAAAGGCAAAAAGGCCAAAAAAAATTATAAAAAAGAAAGAGGAGTAACACTCTCCCCTCCCTCAACAAGTGCTCTTGCCCCAGTGCAGCGGATCTCAACATTTTTGGCTCGTGACCCTTAAAACGAAGTGATGACAAAGCGTGTGTGTGTGTGTGTGAGGGAAGAGAGAGAGAAAGTGAGAGAACGTATTTTTGTGTGTGAAAGCATGTGTAGGCTTATGTGCGCCCGTGTGTGTGCGTGTGTCTGAGTGTGTGTGTGTGTGTGTGTGTGTGTAGCCTGTCTCCAGATCATCATGCAGGCTGAATCAGCAGAGCCAGTCAGCTCCGCTCCTCCTCCTCCTCTTCCTCCTCCTCTTCCTCCTCCTCATCCTCTTCCTCTTCCTCTACCAGACTGCAGCCTGGATCCTGCTGCACCTCCTGTCTCCTGTCTCCTGTCTCCTGCCTCCTTTCTCCTGTCTCCTGCCTCCTTTCTCCTGTCTCCTTTCTCCTGCCTCCTGCCTCCTGTCTCCTGCCTCCTGTCTCCTCTCTCCTGCCTCCTGCCTCCTGCCTCCTGCCTCCTGCTTCCTGCCTCCTGTCTCCTGCCTCCTGTCTCCTCTCTCCTGCCTCCTGCCTCCTGCCTCCTGCCTCCTGCCTCCTGTCTCCTGTCTCCTGTCTCCTGCCTCCTTTCTCCTTTCTCCTTTCTCCTTTCTCCTGTCTCCTGTCTCCTGTCTCCTGCCTCCTGTCTCCTGTCTCCTGTCTCCTGCCTCCTTTCTCCTGCCTCCTGCCTCCTGCCTCCTGTCTCCTGTCTCCTGTCTCCTGCCTCCTGCCTCCTGTCTCCTGTCTCCTGTCTCCTGCCTCCTGCCTCCTGCCTCCTGTCTCCTGCCTCCTGTCTCCTGCCTCCTGCCTCCTGTCTCCTGTCTCCTGTCTCCTGTCTCCTGCCTCCTGCCTCCTGCCTCCTGTCTCCTGTCTCCTGTCTCCTGTCTCCTGCCTCCTGCCTCCTGCCTCCTGCCTCCTGTCTCCTGTCTCCTGTCTCCTGTCTCCTGTCTCCTGCCTCCTGTCTCCTGTCTCCTGCGTCCGCTCAGCCTCCAGACAAGAGCTTCACTACACTGCAAGAAGAAAAAAGTTTAATAAGTCATTTCTATTGGGCGTTAAAGTCACTTTAAAGCCAATTATCTCACTCTAGGAACAGCAACCAGGAATATTTTTCTGGCTTCAGGAAATATCAGTTGACAAGCTTGGCAAGCAATTTTATCTCATATCCAGACTTATCAGGCTTATTCCAGGATATTTTTAGTAAAATTATCTCACTGCACTGGCAGATCATTTTGCTCATTTCAGTCAGTTCTACTCAATTCGTGTCAGTGTGACTTTTTTCATGAAATAATCACGAAACAAAGAATTAAGACAATTTCCCTCGTTTCAACCAAATATCTAATAAAGTAACATTCTCTTGGGGGAAAAACAGTTAAATTTGTTGAAACCAGCAAAATTATCCACCAGTGCAGTGAGATAATTTGACTGAAAAGATCCTTGATGAGTCTGAATACAAGATAAAATTAAAACAAAATACAAAACCAAACCAAATAATAATCAAACAAATCTTGAAATAAAAACAATTTCAAGTTACAAGATTAAAAAATGTTTGCATGTTTCTTGAAATGAGCAAAATTAGCAGACAGTTGTACTTTTAATAGTTTCGAAATGCTGAATCCAAGATAAAAATCACTTTTTTCCAGTGTAGGTTTTATTTTTGACACATTAGAAACGTTTGCAACGACACAAGAAAACTCAAACATTAATCTTGTTTAAATAGTTTTCAGCAACAGTGATACAAATTCCCCTCTGAACCAATTAATTATAAAAATGCTTACTGGTTAAGGACTTTAGATCAGTGAGGTTTTGGCTGCCGGACTCTAACGACAGACGTGTGACTGACCTGCGGTGGATTAACAGACAGAGTCGCTCTGTTCGGCCTCGTGTTCCTGCCAAGTGTTTCCCCCGAGCCGCTCCGAGCCGCTGACGGGGTTCAGTCCTTATAAACACATCACAGCAGGAGACTGGAGAGGCACATTGTGTTTTACAGCATGTAGCTGATGCTCTCTGTCTGTTTCCATCCAACTGTCCAGAAAATCTCATGAAAACTTTTGAAACACGTCATCTTCCACGAGCCACTGAGCAGTTTTACACTGATCAGCTGTTTCAGGTGGCAGCCACACTGATCGATCAGAAACAGAGGTGTGACCAAGTCAACTCTGCTCGAGTCCCAAGTCAGTCTCAGGTCTTCAGGCACAAGTCTTAAGTCAAGTCTCAAGTCTAAATGTAGATTACCAAGTCAAGTCCATGTCATTAATGTCAAGTCTCAAGTCTAAATGTAGAACAGCAAGTCAAGTCAGAACAAATCAAGAGTCCAGTATCAATTTAATATCTTAAAGAAAACTAAATATCTAGGACTTTTCAATGCAATATGGTTTTAATAGGATAAAAACTTGGTAAGAGCATCATGAGTTTGATTTCTATAATCAGTTTCAACTTCAATAAATTCAATCATTCCATACAAATTCAGAAAACAGAATTTAAATTCAGTCGTCTGCCGGAACAAATCTCATCACTTTCAATCTAAGTCATTTACACAAACACAAGATCTCAAGTCAAGACTTTAGAAACCTTTTCAAGTCATCAAAGTACAAGTCAGAGTCAAGTCCCAAGTCACCAGAACCCAAGTCAAGTCAAGTCTCAAGTCTTCTCTTCATGCATCAAGTCGAGTCTCAAGCAATTCAAACTGTGACTCGAGTCCAAGTCATGTGACTCGAGTCCCCACCTCTGATCAGAAAACAGAAATATTGCTGATAGATGTGTGTGTGTTGGTTTGTTGTGAGCGTCAACATGGCAGCGAGGCAGAAGAACAGGAAGCTTTGCTCATAACGGAGCTGCTTGATAGAAAACAGAAGAAACAGACTCTACTGTATAAACTCAATCAGAAACTGATCTGGAAACCTCCACCAGGCTTCCTCTGGTTTCTCTTTGTTTGCTAGTTTCTACAGAACAAACGCAGGAACGCCTCTGATTGGCTGAACGGACGCTGACGAATCCGTCCGTCCAGAAAAAGTTCAGCTGGTTGAACTTTCTACTTTTGTCAGTGGAAATGAACAGACAGGACAGACAGACGGATCAGTGTGACGTCTAAAAGGCTAAAATGAGGCTACATAAGGTTTAAAAGTGAAAGTTCAGTAGACGTTGCATTGTTCTATGAAATGTGCTCTAAAAATAAAACTTTGATTTGATGTCACTGAGCTTCTCTTCATAACCAGCGGGTTGTGAAAGCGTGTTTGACGTCAGCGTCAGGAACAGGTGGCATTCCTCAATACAAACACACTCAGCATCTCTGCATCTGCATATCAATTCAAATCTGATGAATTCCTCCGCAATATGGCCGACCTCACGCCTGCTGGGGGGGGTGGAGGTGGGGGGTCGGGGCAGTCTTTGTCCCTGAAGAAAGCGAGGGGTCGCCTGGGACGGGGTTTCCCCTGCGAGGCGGCAGATGGCCGATGGGACAGGAAGACAAAAGCAGACAGCAGCCTGCAAACTGCAGTGTTCACGCCCGCTGCAGTGAGCTGAAGCAGCACGACACAGGCCTGTGGGGGGGGGGCGGTCCATAGGCTAGTGGATGGGGGGGGGGGGGGGGTCCATACACAGAGTTCGACTGAGGGGTCCATACACAGAGTTCGACTGATTGGCTGAGAATCAATGTCCTGTCTTCTGCTCAGACACTTCAACCTGCGCTGATGCTATATAGAAGTCTGTTATAATGGCCGGTCTGGTTCTTTAAAGGCAAGGCAAAAAAACTTTATTTATACAGCACATTTCACACACAAGGCAAATTCAACGTGCTTCACATAAAACACAAAAAATACATAATTTGTCTAGTACAATGACCTTAAAAAAGAGTGAAAGATAAAATGGGTAAGGATAATAATCACAATGATCAACTAATAAAATGACAGAAAAGAAAGAAAGAAAGAAAGAAAGAAAGAAAGAAAGAAAGAAAGAAAGAAAAAGAATAAAAGTTACCTTCACTAAGATCACTAAGATCTGCGCTGTCTCAATGCGATACGATGCGGTGCGACGTGTGTAACGCTGCATAAACATCAAGGCTGTTTTTCTTCAGTTCTGAGAAGTTGACATTTTGGAGATACAAGGGTGACATCACAGGTTCAAGTCCAGACGTGACCTTTGACCCGACAGCCCGTCTCTTCCTCCCTCTCACTTGACTTGATTCTCTTTCTTATTGACTTCACTCTCTCTCTCTCTCTCTCTCAGCCTGAATTGACTCTCCCTCGCTCTCTCTTTCTGTCTCTCTGTCTCTCTCTTCAGTGTATTTTTTCCAACCTTTATTGATCCAGGGTGAGTTGACTGAGCTCCGGACTCTTTTCCCTCGGCTCCAGTCGAGGAGTTGGGGGTTCAGTGCCTTGCTCAGGTGCACTTCAGCAGTATTGAGGGAGGGGAGAGTGTTACTCATTTATTTAACCCACATACATTTTCCCTTCTGGTCACGAACCCACTTCTCTAACTTCCAGGCTTTAAAGGAATAAACCAAGTTTTTGGGAGTTTGTCCCGTTGGTCAACTTAGCGGTTAAGTGATGTGAACATAGACACCAAAATCATCCATGTGTCCCATTGGTTCTGGTATCCATGCTAACACTTTAGCATACACCTGTTGAGTGATAGTAGCATGATCTCAAAAGTGACAAAATGTGAACTTGCAGCAGCTCTAAAGCTAAGTAGTAAGTCATCTTAAATGACATGTGGCTAAGTCTGGCAGTTTTGTGTTGGAGATGCGTAAAAATTTACATGAAATCTACAAATAATGTATCTATAATGAGCTAGCAGGGCCTACTTTCCCTGTTTCCATAGTTAGTGAAGGTGGTGGGTGATGGGAGACTGTGTATAGCAAAAATCACTGCGCAGCGGATGAAGACGTGGTTGCTTACCATGCAGAAATAGTTCCAAAACTAAACCTGACTACATCAGCTACATCAAGTTTTTTAGGAATCTACAGCCAAAAAACAACTTTTTATTACTAAAAAGTCAGTCTTATTACTTTGGGTAATGCTAGTGGCCTGCTATCACTCAACACAGTGTATGCTAACGTGTTAGCATGGAAACTACAATCACTCCACATAGTGTATGCTAAAGTGTTAGCATGGAAACTACTATCACTCAACACAGTGTATGCTAACGTGTTAGCATGGAAACTACTATCACTCAACACAGTGTATGCTAAAGTGTTAGCATGGAGCAGAGGATTGATCTACCAGGGACACATGGGTGATTTTGGTGTCACTCAACAGGGAAGTTGACCAATGGGACAATCTCCCAAAAACTCAGTTTATTCCTTTAAGCCGGCTTCTCTAATGCCAATAGCCTTAAGTCTCTAAATTAAAGGAATAATATTCAGCCCCGTTTGCTGAAGAAAGCAAACAGTTGCTCATTCCTGCTCTCTCTGACGGGGCGTTCCAGCTGTCGAGGTTTCCCCTCAGCGCTTCCCGTCTTGTTTAAATGAAGAAGGTCAAAGGTCGCTGATGTGTTTGGGGGTCGGCGGTGCATTGTGTTGCTATTGGCTCTGCCCCCTCCTCCCCTCCCCCCCCTCCTCCTCTTCCTCCTCGGTGGCTGACCTCCGGGACAGGATGGGTGTAGCTCTGCCTTGGTTGGGCTGTTAGAACACACTGAACCTCAAGTCCACTGTGACCTCTGACCTCTCCCCGGCTCGCTCAGGAAATGAGAGCCGCTCTGTGATACGTAAGTAAGGCTGCAGAGCTCTGTATCGTTCTGCAGAGGATGCCGTCCTTTGTAAAACGTTTTGTAGGCTATCGTGTATGTGTGTGATATTTTATGTGTGTGATTTATTTGTGGTATTTTAGAGTTTCCATTGGTCTTCTAATATTTATGGAATATCATGGAATTATTAAAGGTGTATCCAGACAGGGAAAGTCTGGAAAATTCTCTGGGGAATATCAGAGATTTTTACAAATGGCTGACTTTCCAGGAATATAGCCGAATGTGTTTTCCAACTTGTTTAACACATTCGTTGCAATAGATAGTTTTCAGTCAAACTGGAGCAGAAACCAGACTGATAAACAACTTTAACAAACCAGGAAGGAAGAAGATGGTCATGGAAGCTCTCTGACTTGTTGTCATTCTCAATCTCTCTCTTTCTGCTTTTTTCTTTCCTTGTGTTTCCTCCTGGTATTGTGTAGTTTAAGAGGTAGAGCAAGGCACTAGCACTGCCAGGGTTGGGGGTTTGATTCCCACTGGAGTCACCACATATTACAGCTTTGCACTCGTGGTTAAAAGCCTCCACCAAATGGCAGATGTTATGCATGTAATATCTTCCGGTTGTCTCTCCACTTCTGCTTTTGTTTCATGAGTTAAAGTTTACAGTTACAGCGTCTTCATATCTTTCTTACTCGCTGAAAACCCAAACCTGATGGAATCGCTAACGCTTAAAATGCTTAAAATAGCGTATGTCGCTAGGACTTCAGCCTAATAGTCTTAGATTGAAGCTCGGAAAAAAAAAAAAAAAGAAAAACACAGAAAGACAGAAAATGAGGAGAAAATTGCTCGGCATTCCAGCGAACCAAAATAAACAGGAGACAGAATGAGGTCTGGTTTTAAAAAGCCCCTTCAGCAGCGCTACGTCATGGAAGAGATTTGGAGTGAGGGGGGTGGGGGGGGGGGGATGGAGGTGGGGGGGGGGGGGAGTAGTGAGTGTTTATGTTGTGGGGAGGGGGGTGGGAAGGGGTGGTAGGGGTGGGAAGGGGTGGTAGGGGTGGGAAGGGAGGGGGATCCTGACCACAGCGGGCTCACAAAAGGCAAGTCTGTGTGGAACTCACCGAGGCCCCTCCCTTTCCCCTTCCCTCTGTTTCCCCCAGCAGATGAGCTGGTGTGAGAGAAGGGGCGAGCGACATAGAGAGACACAGAGAGAGAGAGAGAGAGAGAGAGAGGGAGGGAGCAGCTGAAAGCGACAGAGAGCTGCTCAGTGTTGAAGAGCTCGGCTCCAGAGGCAGGAGGAGCATGAAGGAGCTGCTGAGTTTCTCCTGAGGACGAAACACTACAGCTGGTAAGACTGTTCAGGCTGCTGTTGTTTGCATGACGCTTAGACTGATATCTGGGGCCGATACTGGCTTTTTGGTAAAAATGGAACCAGCCTCCGATATGATGGATATGATGCAGTTTGTTGTAGAATTGATCAATAGTACACTGGTTGACTATTGGAAGCCCTTAACCTGAACTGAGACATTTTGATCAGATTCCACACAAGTATGGATCAATATGTTATGTTACAATTAGTAGTAGTAGTAGTAGAAATAGCAGCATTAGTAGTAGTGGTAGTAGTAATAGCAGTAGTAGAAGTAGAAGTAGCAGTAGAAGTAGTAGTAGTAGTAGAAGTAGTAGGCTAGTAGCATTATGCAGCTTTTCAATGGAGCGTCCCAAGTTAACATGCAGATAAACAGCAGTTGATGTGCTTTAATTTACGTCCACCCTGTGTCTCGTGGTGATGATGTCATCTGCCTTGATGTTCTTCCAGATCAGAATGGGAAACGCAGACAGTCAGCACAGCAGCTTCGTCTCTCCTGGCAAGTCCTGCTCACTCAAGTTCCACTCCAAGAAAGAGGAGGTGCAGTCGGCTCACAGCTGGTGGCGGGGCAGCGAGGGGGGCGTGGGGTGCAGGAGCAGAGGGGCGGGGAGGTGCTACCTGCCCCAGCACGCCGCCGCCCAGCCCTACGGCTCCTGGCACTACGAACACGCGCCCAAGGGAGCCAAAGGAGGGCCCGGCAGCAAGCTGAGAGCCGGGTCTCCGCAGAGGTTCATCAGAGGCGAGCGGCCGCAAGTCGGCTGCAAAAGTGTCCATCGCTTTGGATTCCTGGAGAGCAGCGGGGAAAGTAATGGGATTGGTATTTGTGGCCGGAGGAGCCCCGACCGGACCTCGAGCCGCGGCAGCCCTAAGGTGCTGCTCAGCAAAGATGGCAGCATGCGGGTGGAGTTTACCAATGCGAGGGTCGTACCTGTGGAGCCGCAGGGCCTGGCCGGCCACCCTGCCGCCGCCACTGTCACCGCGGTCCCGGAGCCCTCCCTCCGGACCAGCAAGGGCAGCTCGCTGAGCTCCGAGGGCTCCTGGTACGACTCGCCGTGGGGCAACGGCGTAGAGATGGCCGACAACGTCTTCACCTGCGGGCAGAGCGCGGATAACAGCAGCGGCTACACCACCTACTCCTCCACCCGCACCGAGGAGACCGGCGGCGGCTACGCCAGCAGCGGGTACAACACCTTCTCCTCGGCCCAGATCGAGGATATCTCACCCGGATTCAACGCCAGCCTCCTCTTCCCCGCTGCTGACACCAACGGTAGCAGCGAATTCACCAATGGCGGATACAACAGTACGGGATATAACACGTGCTCCTCCGGTCGCACAGAGGACAGCGGCATCGGGGACTCTATGATCCTCCAGCCTGAACCCGGTGAATTCGGCCTGGGTTCGCCCGCCGCCGTGTCACTGGCTGAGCTGTACTCCGCCCCCAACATGGCGGCTGGCTTCCCCACCACACCCCAGCTCCAGAGCGGGTCCCTGCAGCAGCAGAGGGCCTCTCCGGCCTCCTCGGTGCTGCTGGACGCCGTCATCCAGGAGGAGGGCGCAGGAGGAGGCGAGGAGCAGCGCTACTCCTCCCGCACGCTGCCCTGCCGCAGGGCGGAGCCTGCCGCCGCCGCCGCAGGAAACAGCCGGAAAGACTTCCTGAAGAGCCGCATCAGACGCCTCAGCGACTGGACCGGAAGTCTGAGCAGGAAGAAGAGAAGGATACAGGTAAACAACAACAACAAAACAACTACAACATCACTGACATAAACACCTACATCATCAGCATATATAGAGAAGCTGAAAACACTTTTTACAAACAAAAATGCTCATGGAATATAACGGCACCTATGATATGATGAGACTTTGGCTATCTTGAGAAACACTATTATAATAAAATGTAGGAGTTGTGGCAGTGGTAGTGATAACAGTAGTAGTGATTATTATAGTAGCAATAGTTAAAGTTCCCACTGCTAGAGAAAATGAAACAAAAATGTGTATTGTAATTTAGTTTTACTATCATCTAAAAGTAAAATAAGTGTTGTCCATGTTTTAGAAGTAATGATTTTATTATGATTAAAAAACATTTGTAGCACTACATCCTCAACTTGAAACATAACTTCAGACCCAAACAGCAGCAGATATGGGACAAAACTAGAATTATCTCTCCAAACACCACAGCTGCATAACATTACACAGGAAACACTGGTAGTAGTAGTAACAAGTAGTACCAGTCGTAGTAATATTAATAATAGTAGCAGTAGTATCCTGATTAAGGTCTTAATATAATAATAATCTGTGCTTTATGTACAGTATCTTCCCATCCCAACCAAATACTCATATATGTGAATTAACTGAATTTGTTAGATATTACCATGGAAATAGAGCTTGATACAGACTTTATTTAATCAACCTTTAACAAGATAAGGTCTGTCCATGGATAATATCACCACATCCCAGCTATCATATTCATGTTTCTCATAATACGCATCAATAATCTGATGATATTGTTTGCAGCGCTGAAGTATTTATGTGTGAGACTTGGCAGGGATGAACGCCATATCCTGTTTACAGTCACAGGATGAGCTCATGTCCCGTCTAGGAGGAACCTCAGGATGAAAGCTGGGATATGCTGACATTAGCTGCAATACTGAAGCTTGTCAGCACTTTAATCTCATTTTCTGCATGTGTAGTTTCATGGTAATATTTGCAATATGCTCTTAATTGATGTGTACAAGGGCATTAGTGATCAGGATGTGAGGATGCGTATAAACTGTTTATCCTGTATAATATGAGAACTATACTGGCCAAAATAACAATATCCTCCTATATTTCTCACCAGCACATGAACGTAGCATAATAGTTGTGGCTAAGAAAAGGAACATCGTCTAATGGCAGAAATCCCAGATCCAGATCAGCACCAAAATCTAATCAAATCTAAATCTAATCTAATCTAATCTCGGCCTTAAACCTTGGGCCAACCCTTGACCAGATTTCAAACAAATCTGTTTGTAACTTTTTGAGGTATCTTACTTTTCTTGTTAACAAACAGACAAAAACAACCTCCTTCCAACTTCATTGGCAGAGGTAATAATATTGCTTTGTCATTGGCTTTTTTGACTTGAGAACGAGGCTTTCTAGCCCTCTTAGCTGAAATGTGTTGTGACATACAGACATAGAGTATATTATGGTCATTTTGTGCTATGGGGCAGTAAAGATCGTACTTATTGCCCCTTTAAAAGAAGTTGGGTCATCGTATTTCCCCTGACAGTTATGTCTAATACTGTGTGCATGTAAATCTACTCAGTGTGACAGAGAGAACAGAGGAGGAGGAGGACGGAGATATAATGAAATGTCATTCGACTCTGTTGTCTGACATGTAAGAGGAGCGCTGTGCCTTCCTCCTGTCAGAGGAAGCGCTGCATGATAACTGATTCATAATGGATTCAGGGTTAGTGTGCCACTTCACCTGGGACATCTGATCCCAGCGAGCGCTTTGTCCCGGGTCCTGGCCTGCCGGAGGAACCTGAAAGAGGAATAAGTGTGTCTGTATATTGTTACGTGGATCACGGGGTTATCAAGAGGTTTTGTTCTGAAATCAGATCATCAACATTTGGCAAAAGTTACGTTTACTCTTACAAAACGATTGATAGAACAAAATTAAGACAAATTCTGGTTCTTTTTAAAGGATAGAAAGCGTAACTCAGGTAGTGTCTTGGGTCGTGTCTCTTCCTCCATGATAAAACCCCCAAATCAGTGATTCTGTGATCTGTTGCTCCGGTAGAGGAGACTGGAGAATTGTGTTTTTTTTTTCTCTCTCCATTCACTGCCATAGTCTGGAGGAACAGTCTGAAAATCACTTCTAGCACATAAAGGAACGCCGACAAAGCAGATTCTGACAATATATGAAAAACTAGTCATGCTGCTGAATTGTGGTTAAGTGAATCTCTTTCTTTATGTTTATTAAACCTTTCAGTTTGAACAAGTGGAACACCGAAATCCAGTTGGAGGAAACTTATGCAGACGGAACAAAGAAAATAATACTAATAATTGTAAATAGGCAAAAAAAAAGTGATAGCCTTCTGTCTCCTTTCTCTCTCTGTCCTTCTGTACAGGACACACCTGTAATTTCGAGCTTTCTCCCAGTTTGTTTCTAACAAGGAAGTTAAAAATCGAATTTAATCTCCTTCCTGGTTTCTCCTCAGGAGCCGTATGGCAGTGAGTCCAGTGATGTCTTCAGTACTGGCCTGAACTCTGGGTTCGCTGACTGCAGCACGTTGTGGTCTTCCAACCCTCTGCACCTCCAGAACCAGAACCAGAACCAGGTCCAGATCCAGTCGGTCCTCTGCAGTTCCTCCAGAAGCCTGCCGGGCCCCCAGAACCACAACCAGCACCAGAACCAGATCAGCGACGTCCTGCGGCAGAACATCTACGAGAACTTCATGCAGGAGCTGGAGACGGGCTGCAGCGTGGCCGACCGGACCGAGCCGTCGGAGGGAGACGGGGAGGAGGAGGAGGAGGAGAAGGAGGGGGAGGAGCCGGAGGGGGAGGCGGAGCCGGGCGAGAGCAGCAGCGGCTCCCTGGGCTCCCTGGAGCAGCTGGACGTCCTGTTTGAGAAGGAGCAGGGCGTGGTGCGCAGGGCGGGATGGCTCTGCTTCAAAGCCCTCATCACCTTGAATAAGGACAGGAAGCTGGAGCTGGTGGCCCGCCGCAAGTGGAGGCAGTACTGGGTCACACTGAAAGGTACGCTGCACTACCTGGACTAACTGAAGACTCTGAAATACTCCCAAAAATACTCAAGTACTCAAATACTAAAGCACTTAAGTTCTGAAAGCTGCACAAGGTAACTTTGCATGTTGGCAGCCCAAAATACAGTTTCAATTCAAGTTCTAATTCATTTTTCCTATAGGTAATTTGATTATTAGCCATAATATTTTAACAGTGTAGGGTCGACTTACCATGAGATACCAGATTGTGAAATGACGATATCTGTTCCACTAGAAGACATCAGCCAATCTCAAGTTGATTTCAGATTTGTTGTTAAGAAGTCCTTTTATTCCTGAGTTCCTTGTGAAATACTACATTACCCACAAGCTTTAGCGAGTTCCCACCAATCAGAGATGTCGCTGTTACCATATAAACGTTACCCACTCCAAAGTTGTTTGGATTTTTTTTGTGGTGTTTAACTTTATATCTTCTAAATTACATAAAATATTGCGAATATTGCTTTTTACTTTATTTTTTACCCACTCACTCATAATGACCATGACCTTTGACCCCCCGCCGCTCAGGTTGCACCCTGCTGTTTTACGAGACGTACGGGAAGAGCGGCGCCGAGCAGGAGCTCCCTCCCCCCCGCTACGCCCTGCTGGCCGACGACAGCATCGTGCAGGCCGTCCCGGAGCATCCCAAGAAGGAGAACGTCTTCTGTCTGAGCAACGCACACGGCGACGTCTTCCTGTTCCAGGTCAGAGGGCGGCGGACGTAGAGCTGGAGTAGATAGAAGGGACACTTTACTTTAAAGAGTAACTAAACCCCCAACCCAAATCTGTGTAAAACCAGACATCTAATGGTAAAAAGCATGCTACTGAAATTGCCATCTGCTATTGGCAGGAGATGTCACCTTCTATAGAGTAGTAACAGGTGGTGACATCACCTGGTACCAAAGATCAGCCAATAGCAGATGGCAATTTAACTAACTAGCTTCCAGCTTACCACAAGAACTGGCATTGCATACAGTGAAGCAGGGCTAACCGTGCATTATGGGAATTATCTGCATGGTTGGAGTGTGTGTTTTGGAACAATCACACTGCTCGGGTGAAACTACCTTTTGTCTAAAAACTTAGATAAATAATTACGATGCCATTTTGCTCTGAAGACAATGAATATTTTATTTAATATCCAAACACACTGTCCAAAAAAATCCTAATCTGTGGACAGTTTACTGAGTTGTAGTCCAACTATTTCACTATTATTCAGGTAATTTCATTGCTTCAGAAACATCAACAGCCACTTTGAATCATGATTTATCACCTGCCAGCATAAATTCCAGTGTTAATCTCCTGTATCCGAGAATTACACAGGTCCTGTGAATTTGTTGACATTTGAAATTGTCACCTAAACACTATGTGTGGTTTAGGGCACTACATGTGATGCAACTCCATGTAAGAGGTGTTTAGTTGTACTGTAAGACTGTGGAACGTCCCATTCTTCCTAAATGAGAATCCACTCAGTTTTCTCTTGATTGTCTGAGCTTTTCCCCACAATAATCTGTCATTTCTGTCTCAGAATAGTGTGAATGAATGGGAGGTAATGTTGTGGAAGGCTGTGGTTTCTGTGCAGCCCGGTCCCACAGGCTCCGCCACAAATATGCACAGAGCTTTGGCACTTTTTAGGGTATTTTATGCGGCTGTTTTGCTTGGTAATAACTACGTTGGTGTCGGTAGATCCTGTCTGTACTGCCAACTTTACTGAACCACTGTCACTGAAGTCTGGAGACGGGTGAAAGGCAACACCAAGAAAAATGCAGATTGTAGTTTTAGTTCTACAAACATTTCTCACAGGCAGAGCTGCTCTGGAGGCAGAAAGTTGTGTATATTTATATTGACGTTTTAGGCATTTAGCTGATGCTCTTATCCAGACTTGCAAAGAATGCAATAAGCTTTGGCTCCTAGATCTGCTGAGGGTCAGAGGTCACAGCACCCTGACAACAGATGCAACACACTCCTGTGTCCCTATAATTTATTATGCTCCTTCTTGTTGGCAGCAGCACCCGTGATTTCCACTTCAACAAGGGAAAGACTCGTTTCTTTAATGTTCTCCTCTCAGCGGTTTACAAGCTCAAAAAGCACTTTTTTTTTTTTTATTCGCTGAGTATCGCTCAGCGGATCCAGCACTAGAGTGTGTTTACCAGACGCACAAATCACTCGACGCCGCGCCTCATCTCCACGGCACCCGGGGGGTTTCGGTCAGGGAGGTGACGAATGCACCGAGGTGTCGAGGAGCTTTTGTCAGACACTTAAAGGAGGAAGGAGGGTAAAAGTCCTTTAATGGGAGTCACAGCACCCGGCTAATTACTGCAACAAATGTTCATCTCAACAACAAAGACCCCAACAGCAAGTCATGACATCTTCTGTTTAGTCTTAAAATCTTTTTCTTTCCTAAAACAGGTGAAAAATCAGTGGCATGAGATCATTTCTAGGGTTTGAACGATTTTTACAATACCAATATTTTTGTACTGAAGCTGCTGATAGCTGATATTTTGTGCTGATATTCAGAATCTTTATATTATTTTCCCATTTTTATGCACAAAAAACTCCCAAGTATTCAGTGTTTCACCCAGAAGTGTATTCTTGTATTCTTGGAGAAGCCTCTGAAACAGCATTTAGACACGAAAACTCAAAAGTGCAGCTTTTTCTGTACGGAGCTGCTGTTTATGAGACACTTTGTGTTTTGTTCTTAAGTTTCAATTTGTCACTTCCTGTGTGGAGATTTCCCACACGAGAATTTAATTTAGGGAAAACCTACATCTTGTCTCAATTACTGAGGACAACCCTAAACCCTTCTCTGTTGCAGACCCACATGATGGATTTTTACATAAAAACCTTGCTTAGTGCAGCTTTAAGGCACGATATATATTGACTTGTAAAACTTGTACCCTGATGAAGGCATGTTAGCCGAAATGTGTTGGTGGTAAGCCAATATAATAAAGGCTTTTTAATATTTTTCAGTGCAAAAAGTGTGCATTTTTACATTTAGAGGCACTAGAGGCCATGATCAAACTCTCTTCATCATCTAACTCCCTGGTTTCGAAGACACCAGCAACTTCATTTTTCCTGGACAGTGCGGCGTTCTTTGTATCTCCTCTTCTCTTGACCGGACTTGTCTCTCCTCTGCTCTCCCCCCTCCAGGCGGCCAACCAGACGGATCTGGAGAACTGGGTGACGGCGCTGCACTCGGCCAGCGCCTCGCTGCTGGCCAAGCGGCAGGGGAAGGAAGACACGCTGCGGCTCCTGCGCAGCCAGAGCCGCTCGCTGCTGCACAAGATCGACATGGACGGCAAGATGAAGAAGATGGCCGAGCTGCAGCTGTCCGTCATCAGGGAGCAGAAGAACAGGAAGGCCGTCGAGAGCCAGGTGACCAGGAGTGTGTGTGTGTGTGTGTGTGTGGGGGGGGGGGGGGGGTGTGTGTGTGGCTGAGATCAAGGCAAGGCCAGCGCCAGCCGCTCAATTAAGCAATTAAGTCAAATTGGCCAATTGAGGTGATTACTATCTGTGGTGAAAATGGAAACCAGAACATTTTACGCCCCTGAGACGCTTCACCTGCCGGGTGTCACCTTACTGCCAGAGCTAGAGGTTCAATTTCCTCTGTAGCTCAATGTGTAGAGCAAGGCAGGGATAGGGGGATTCAGCTGCACTTTAGCACCAAATGTCATATTATTGTATAAATTTGTCTCACCACCTGAAGGAAAAAATATTAAATGTCCAAATCATACAAAATCCGTTACATCTTTTCTTTCTGAATCAGTCCTGCCTGAATATCACTGTTGTTATAGTCAGCTTTTCAGCAGATCAGAAAAACAGTCCTTTGTTCAGATTAAAAACCTTTTATTTTTGAGGTGTTCTCCCTGGGTTTCGCTGGGGTCAGGAGATGTGCTCTAGTTACAAAGGACCATGGAAACCTTCAGCTCATGTAAAAACATTAAAAAATCACCAAAGTTGGAGTTGGGAGCAGTTTCCCGACAGCAGCAGCGTGTGTTCCAGTAATGTAAAGTGATCTTATGGCGCTGTCAGCCTCTCCATCCATCCCACTGGCAGCGTTACTGTCTGAGAGCCAGGGGAAAGTCTCTCAGCGAGGTCGGTACGCTCCAACTTCGCTGTAATGGTAAAACTCATTACATAACGAGCGGAGACGGCCTTGAGCGCGGCGGTGCTGGCAGAACTGTCCCAGATAATCTCACGTGGAGTTTAATATTCATCCCAGATGTTCAGCAGCAGCCTGTCCACTCCTCACACAACAAAAGTCCCCGCTAACGGGAAAGCCAGATGAGGTGGTTCAGGGTGACATCATGAACCAAATGCTGAGGTGGTAACAGCAGCAACACCCCCCCCCACCCCCCCCCAATTTAGCACTAAACACCACCGGCCCTTCATC
Organism: Centroberyx gerrardi; assembly: GCF_048128805.1. Taxonomy (NCBI): domain Eukaryota; kingdom Metazoa; phylum Chordata; class Actinopteri; order Beryciformes; family Berycidae; genus Centroberyx; species Centroberyx gerrardi. The sequence continues at coordinate 10,217 of NW_027605299.1, read as the reverse complement.
CAACCAGAGTGGCAAATTGCCACCAGCCACCAGCCAAATGATGGTCAATTTCGGCTGTGGCTGCTAGTTTGACCACTTTGGCAGGTAATCAGCTGCCATTTAGAGCAGCGGTTTTCAATGATGTGCCATCTTGACCCAAGAGGTTGTAGACCATATTCCCACGGCGGCCATTTTGAACTTACATCACGCTCGCAGTGGGAAACTCTACCTGGAAGAGCAAGTAGTCCTGCTAAGAGGCACAACACCCTACAAACATCAGACAAACATTTATAATTTCACCGATTCCCCACTGACAAACGTATGAGAAACAAATGGATCTCAAGAATATATAGCTTCACATTTTAAGCTAATATATTTGGCTGTTAGCTACCGGAATCTAGCCTAGCTAGTAGCTATCTAGCTAGTAAGCTAGCTAACTTCTCTGATAAATTCAAGCAGTTGTTGTAGTTACTCCCAAGAATGCTAGCTGATTTGATAACTGTTATTTCCATCTGAAGTCCTTACTCTTGTTGCCCATGATTTGAAAAACAATAATTTAGAGGTCCTGTTTTATTCTAAAAGTCTAATTTGCTGGTAAAACAGTGAAAGTTGCTGGTAAGTTTTTCTCACCTTAGTCATGCAAGTAAGAGAACAGCTTGAATCATATCTACAGCGATGAAATGTACAACGTCAGCTAAATGCCTAACATTAAATGTGAAGCAGAAATTGCAGTTTGTAGATAATGATGTGAAGGTTTGAGCAGCTGGTTGATCTCCAGCTCTCTGCCTCTGAACTGTGAAACTGATCCCAGCACTGCCGTTTGAAGTCAGCCTGTCTTTAGATTACAGCCTAATCTCACCGCTAGACATTCAATTACACATTTACCCTGGAGAGAGAGAGGAGGGCGAGAGAGGAAGAACTGAGTGGGAATGAGAGGGGAGAGAGGGGGGAGAGAGGAGAGGAGAGGAGGGGGAAGCAACCACACAATTTTGCGACAGCAAGTTAGAAAAGCTTGTTTGTTCCCTCAGTGATTAGACCTTTGAAATGAAATGAAAGGAGGAAGAAGAGAGGAGGAAGATATGGGAGGACAGGATGGAGAGAGAGGAGAGGAGAGGAGGAGAGAGGAGGAATGAGAGGGTGAGAAGGGGAAGAGAAATTCCTCTCATTCCTCGTCTCTGGTGATGTTAGATAAGGCTGATTGGTGATCATCACATGGTGAAAGGTCAAGGACAAAAACACAGTTCTGATACAGCTGGAGAAGAGGGCTGAGCTGAACTGAACTTTACTCAAAGCAAAGCAGTAGTAGTAATAGTAGTAGCAGAAGCATGTGTGTTTATGTGTGTGTTTGTGTGCATGTGTGTGATTCTGTTTGCGTGTCTTTGCGTGTAAAGCTGGGTGTGCTTAAATGCCTGTGTGTGTGTGTGTGTGTGTGTGTGAGTGAGTGAATGCATACACATGTGTGACTGTGTGTGCGCTTGCATATGACTGTTTATGAATACATACAACTATATATGACCATGTATGACCATATAAGACGATACAAGACCATACAAGATCATATAAGACCATATAAGACCATATAAGACCATATAAGACGATACAAGACCATATAAGATCATATAAGACCCTGTATGACCGTATGACCATATATGACCATGTATGACCATATAAGATCATATAAGACCCTGTATGACCATATACGACCATATAAGATCATATATGACCATATAAGACCATACAAGACCATATGACCATATATGACCATGTATGACCATATAAGATCATATAAGACCCTGTATGACCATATGACCATGTATGACCATGTATGACCGTGTCTGACTGTGTCCTCAGATCCAGCAGTGGGAGCAGAACCTGGAGAAACTGAACCTGGATCTGTTCCGGCTGCGCTGCTACCTGTCCAGCCTGCAGGGCGGCGAGCTTCCCAACCCCAAGAGTCTGCTGGCCGTGGCCAGCCGGCCCTCCAAGAGCATGCTGGGACGTCTGGGAGTCTTCTCTGTGTCCTCCTTCCACGCCCTGGTGAGACCCGCCGTCAGATCCACGACTTTACACTCTAAAGAGAGACGGTGGTTTAGTGGTTAGCAGTGTCGCCTCACAGCAGGAAGGCCGGGGGTTCGATTGCCGGTCCTTTCTGTGTGGAGTTAGCTTGTTAGTCTGTCTGTCTGTGTTAGACCTGTGATGGACTGGTGACCGGTCCAGGGTGTTTCCCTGCCTTCCACCCAATGCATGCTGGGATAGGCTCCAGCCTCCAGCCCCCTGCCACCATGAAAACAAATAAACAGGTCAAGTCATGAATGAATAAGCGTGTGTAGAAAAATTGGAATTCCCGGATGTCGAACTTTCCCACCAGCACATGAACACAGCATAATAGTTATGGCTAAAATATAAAAATCATCTAATGGAAATCCCAGATCCAGATCACCACCAAAATGTAATCAACTGATCTTTGGGCCGAGGGCGATCTGCACCAATTTTCAGCTAAATCTGTTTGTAACTTTTTGAGAAATCTTGCTGACGGACAGATGGCTGAAAACATAACAACTTTTCAAATTTGTTTAAATCTAGAGGATCCAGTCTGTAAAAGTCTTCTCTTTTAGTCCATCAGGGCTCATTATGTAAGCGTAGGTGTCACTTCTCTCATTCTGGCTCACGTCTGTCCTCAGGTGTGCAGTCGGGACGAGGCGACGCTGCGGCGCCGCTGTGGCTCTCTGTCCAGAGGAAGCCGCGGTAAGCGAGGCCTGCTGTCGTCTCTGAAGGCTCTGGACGGCCTGACCCGCCGCAGCCGGGACGGCCGCCGCCCCGCCGCCCAGGTAACGCACCGCACCACCCGCCCCGCCTCTGCATTCACCCGTCAGTGGGAGGAGGCTGTATGAGTTACAAACCAACTCCGTAGCTATAGAAGCCCATTTCTGACACATTTTATTATTTTTTTTATGATGAAGTTAATTAGTAGCATCTCATAATTATGAGATACGCTCACTCTTGCTTTGTTTAGTGCGTAAAAAACAGTAGAATATCTTCAGTAGAAAACATATGGTTCGCACTCAAAGTTGTTTTTCAAACCTTTTATGTTCTATGTTTTATGTTATGCAGTTTTTTTAATTTTATAAATACAAAAGAAACATCATGCACAAACATTTCGGCAAGTGTCCTCTTCACACTGAAGAAGGCACTAGCTGAAAGTAAGAAGATGAGCATCGTTTTGGACTAATAACAGCCTAATACTGCTAGTAAGGAGCCTCAGCCTCCTGACGTCCCATCATCCTCGGCGCCTGAAGCCCCCTGGCCCCGCTTGATAAACAGAGGTTCTATTTTGGGACGCCGAGAGCCTCGGACTGAAACTCCCAGCTCCAGCGGAGATAAATCTCTCAGCGCTCCGCTCTGCTGCTGAAGGTTTTTCTTGGCTCGGTGTTTTGAAGCCAGATGCTGAACGCACTTCTTCACTCCCTCCGACACGTGCTGCTCTGTTGACACTCAGCAGCCTCAGCGTCACTCGCTGCCTGTTTTTGAGAGAGTTCGCACACTTTAACGTCTGAAGGTTAGAGCAGAAGGCTTGTGACTGCAGGGTTGCCGGTTTGAAGCCCCAGACCAGTTGGGGAAATCTAGTAATGGGGAAAATGAATGAGTAACAACCACAAAACTAAAGCTACTGTTCTAATAAACTTAATTTATATAGCATTTTTCAAACAAAAGTGGCAAAGTTCAGAAAGATAACTCGGGTTCAAGCCATGCAAAGCCTTAGAAGTGATCAATAAAATCTTTTGTGAAATGAGTTTGACTTCAGTTCTGACGACCCAGGTTCAATTCCCAGCTTGTACAAACAAGATTTCTACTGTGACTCAAGTTTAAATTTTTGTCTTTCTTATTTCACCATGACCAAAGCCTTTCGCTAAACTTAACCAAGTTGTTTTAGTTCCTAAACTTAACCGTTAGCAGTGAAAATGTCGAATCCAATTCATGTTTTTGTCACAGAATCCAGTTCATGGTGGAGGAATGTAATCTTGAAATAACTGCTATCCACGACACGTAATCTGCCTTTCAGAGTTCGTGCTCATTTCACGAAATTTCATGAGATTGAGAACATTTCATGAGAGGTTCTGGGATGTCCTGCTCCGCCTGAGGCACCACTGTGTGCTTCCTACACAACAAGGAACCTTAAAAGGATGCTTCCTATGCGTCCTACCTGAATAAGACAGCACTACAGCTTGAAAACCTCAACCTCCTACCTAGAAATGCTTCCTAAACAGTCAGCTTCCTTGGGTTTGAGACGAGACCAACCGGATGAAACTCTGTAAACTCGGTCCTGTTTAGCAAACTGCGGATCTGTTCTCAGATCAGATCAGACAGACGGAGGTTTCCCGGCCGTCCTGAACCAGAGATAGACCGTCTAAACACTGATGGAGCAGACATTACTAGAAGCCATATGGAGTTAATTGCTGCAGGCTGCGTTTTCTCTGCAGGGGACAAACAGCTGGTTTGTGTAAGTCAAACCGAACATCCAGCACCAGCCCACACAGTTACCGTACGCGTCCCTGCCGTTGTGTTCGGGGGGGTACAGAGTCGACTCATTACTTTAAAGAGCTTGTAATTCCTTCCAGAGAGCGCCGATGATGCGGTGACTGTCAGAAAAAGAGCGTTTGTGCTCAAGAATCCCTGGATGAATCGAGGCTTTGAGGCATTTTAGCTGACGCTGTTTTCCAGAGAGACTCGCAGTGTGAAACAGCAGAATGAGCTCCAGGTCCTAGATCAGCAACATTACAAGCAACCAGTAGTACAGAGGTCAGAGGTCACAGCACCCTGACCATAGAGTTGTCGTACATGACAAAGATCTGCGGCTGCATAAACCTGAAAGTATGATTGGTGGATTTTCTTTATGATTTGCACACAAAGTTGTACGCTGACGACGCGTTTTGCGTTGTCGGAGCTGCCATGTTTACCCAGCATTCAACTGATGTCGGGTCGTACTTTTCTCAGAGTCAGGAAACACGTCACAACTCGGCCATCCCAGTAGTTCGCGTTCACGTGCTTTATGGTCGGACAATTGTTTCCTCAACTGTTTCCACACACCGGCAGCCTTCTAGGCTAACGTTAGCAATCGAGCTAGCGATAGCCTAGCTAGCAAGAAATCTTCGGCTATTTCAGTGGATTCTGAATGTAAACACCACAGGAAACTGAATGCTGCAGCACTGTAGTGATCAAGGAATATCCACGTCTTTTAAATTTGTACTTGTGGTTCATTTTCGGTTTCATTGTGTGAAATTTCTTCCGTTCTCGTACGACTCTGTTCAGCCATGTTGGAAAGAGCGATGACGTCACAACTAGGGCTACAATCCTGATTTGTCCGACTTGATCATGTGACAGAATCAGGTGTTCATGTGGCACTTCCTGGTCGGAAACTCCTTCAGACTGTAAATCCGACACCACTTGAATGCAGCATTAGTGTTACGGATTGCCCTGTCTCTCTCTCTCTATATATATATATAATGCTGTCTCTGGTTTAGCACCAAAGATGGAGGCAAAATAAAAGAAAAACGTGCATTTTCAGAGCGTGTAGAGGAGGAAGAAGCGGTTTGGAGACAGAAGTGAGTCAGACCTGCAGTCCTGCTGGTGGTCCTCTGGCTGTCTGACAGACTGGAGACTGTCTCCGTCTCCTCCGGTCTGATTACCGCTCTGCTCTCCCTCCGTCTCCCTCCGTCTCCCGCAGCCTGTAATTTCAGCCGGGCCAAACCCCTCATTTCTCCCATGATTCCTCTGGGCTAATTTTGGTTTCCATGTGGAACGGAATTAGTATCAGAGAGTCTTTGGTTGTTGTTTTTTCGACAGATAAGTTTTTAATTAAGTGTAAATATAGACTCCGAGGTGGTATTTTTAGTTCGGTCCTGAGTCACTTCTCTGACTGGGTGTGTGTTCTCTCTCTCTCTCTCTCTGTGTCTCTCTCTCTCTCTCTCTCTCCCTCTCTCTCCCTCTCTTTCTCCCTCTCTCTCTCCCTCTCTCTCCCTCTCTCTCTCTGTGTCTCTCTCTCTCTCTCTCCCTCTCTCTCTCTTTCTCTCCCCCCCCCCCCCCCCCCCCCCCCTCTCTCTCTCTCTCTCTCTCTCTCCCTCTCTCTCTCTCAGGTTTTGGAGAGTCAGACCGTCGCAGCGTCTGGTCCCCAGGCCGCCGTCTGCAGCTCTGAGGTACAGTTTCCCTTCACACTGCATCGATAACCCATCACACACCCTGCTCAAACACCATGTATGGTTTGTTTTATCATACTTCGGTGCCAGATGGGTGGAGTTTGCTGTGTAGACTAATACAAGCGTGAGGAGGTTTAGACAATCACAGGGAAGTATTTGAAAGTCTTGAAAGTTTGGCACATTTTTATTGCCATTTTTTTGGTCAAACTAATCACATCTGATCCAGAGTCTTCATTGTTTGCCCAAATAATTCACATCCAATCTTGTGTGATTTTAAATTATTCAAATTTTTAGCATGAATGGTCCATGGATATTTAGCTGTTTATGGTATTGTTTTTTGTCAATCTAAGGAATTTCTATTCGTGTTCGTATTCGATCTTCACTGTGCACATTCTCCTAATTACTTCTAATCCTGTCTGATCTGGAGTCTGCTGTGTTCAGTGTTTATCTGAGGAATTCACAGCCAGTCTTGTGTCATTTTTTAATTATTTTCATTCTAGCATGATGCACCTTGCATGTTCTGCTGCTGACTGCAACGCTTCACTTTTCCTGGTCAAACTAATCCTGTCTGACTGCAGTCTGGTGCAGCTGTGTTCACCTGAGGAACTCACAGCCAGTCTTGTGTCATTTGAAATTATTTGCATGTTCTGCTACTGACTGAAGTTTTTTGGTCAAACTGATCCAATCTGATCCAGAGTCTGTAGCGCTCAGTGTTTATCCAACAGATTCATATCTGATCTGTGTAATTTCAAATTATTTGCATTTTAGCTTGAATGCACCGTGCAAATTGTGCTTCTTATTACGATTCTTATATTTTTGGTCAAACGAATCATGTTTGATTCGACTCTGCTGCCTGCAGTGTTTATCTAAGGAATTTACATCCGATCCTGTGTAATTTCCAATTATTTGCATTTTTAGCTTCAGTGCTCCATGCATATGGCACTGCTTGTTTCTGTACTTTTTTTTTGGTCCAAACGAATCAAGTCTGATTGAGAATCTGCTGCTTGCAGTGTTTACCTAAGGAATTTACAACCAGCTGCATGTCATTTGGAAATATTTGCATTTTTAGCTTGAAATGCACCATGAATATTCTGCTGCTGACGGCAACACTTCTATTTTCTTCAAATAGAAGTCTTGTCTGATCCAGAGTCAGTGTTTATCTAACAGATTCATATCTGATCTGTGTAATTTCAAATTATTTGCATTTTAGCTTGAATGCACCGTGCAAAATTGTGGCTTCTTATTAAGATATTTATATTTTTGTTCTGGTCAAACTAATCCTGTCTGATGGAGACTCTGCTGCCTCCCTGCAGTGTTCACCAGAGGAATTTACAACCAGCTGTGTGTCATTTGAAATTATTTGCATTTGTAGCATGAATGCACCATAATATATTCTGCTGCTGACTGCAATACTTCTACTTTCTAATCTGATCTGGGGTCTGCTGCCCTCAGTGTTTAGTCAAGCCCAGGTGCTGCTAATCCCTCTGTAGAGGAGAGAAAAGAGGAGGAGGAGGAAGAGGAGGAGGAGGAGGAGGAGGGAGGAGGAG
>NW_027605298.1:0-33160 GCF_048128805.1 Centroberyx gerrardi | reverse complement strand
GTTATATTCAGCTGTTTTTAAAAGGCCTGCAGCCAACTGGTTTTATATTCTAACTTATCCTCCTGTATTTCTGGTAAACCTGCTTCAAATCAAACATGTTGCACATCAAATTAAAGCTTAGGTTCTCTTCTTTCCAACAATTGTTGGCTTTCCATCATAGCACAACCTGCCTGCTTAAAATCAGACATTTAGTGTGGTCAATACCAGACAGCTTTCAGAGCTGGGTCAGAGGTCAAATCTGTTCTGTATATTTAGCCTGGTCTTTCAGGCTAGCATGATCTGATTTACTGGAGTGACACCTCAATTTAAAGCTCAGATTCAGACCTTTTCATAGAGTCCAACATTGTTCATTTTAAACCTTCTGGTGGCTAGCAGCACACTGATGAATTATGGTTATATTCAGCTGTTTTTAAAAGGCCTGCAGCCAACTGGTTTTATATTCTAACTTATCCTCCTGTATTTCTGGTAAACCTGCTTCAAATCAAACATGTTGCACATCAAATTAAAGCTTAGGTTCTCTTCTTTCCATCAATTGTTGGCTTTCCATCCTATCACAACCTGGCTGCTTAAAATCAGACATTTAGTGTGGTCAATACCACACAGCTTTCAGAGCTGGGTCAGAGGTCAAATCTGTTCTGTATATTTAGCCTGGTCTTTCAGGCTAGCATGATCTGATTTACTGGAGTGATACCTCAATTTAAAGCTCAGATTCAGACCTTTTCATAGAGTCCAACATTGTTCATTTTAAACCTTCTGGTGGCTAGCAGCACACTGATGAATTATGGTTATATTCAACTGTTTTTAAAAGGCCTGCAGCCAACTGGTTTTATATTCTAACTTATCCTCCTGTATTTCTGGTAAACCTGCTTCAAATCAAACATGTTGCACATCAAATTAAAGCTTAGGTTCTCTTCTTTCCAACAATTGTTGGCTTTCCATCATAGCACAACCTGCCTGCTTAAAATCAGACATTTAGTGTGGTCAATACCAGACAGCTTTCAGAGCTGGGTCAGAGGTCAAATCTGTTCTGTATATTTAGCCTGCTCTTTCAGGCTAGCATGATCTGATTTACTGGAGTGACACCTCAATTTAAAGCTCAGATTCAGACCTTTTCATAGAGTCCAACATTGTTCATTTTAAACCTTCTGGTGGCTAGCAGCACACTGATGAATTATGGTTATATTCAACTGTTTTTAAAAGGCCTGCAGCCAACTGGTTTTATATTCTAACTTATCCTCCTGTATTTCTGGTAAACCTGCTTCAAATCAAACATGTTGCACATCAAATTAAAGCTTAGGTTCTCTTCTTTCCAACAATTGTTGGCTTTCCATCATAGCACAACCTGCCTGCTTAAAATCAGACATTTAGTGTGGTCAATACCAGACAGCTTTCAGAGCTGGGTCAGAGGTCAAATCTGTTCTGTATATTTAGCCTGGTCTTTCAGGCTAGCATGATCTGATTTACTGGAGTGACACCTCAATTTAAAGCTCAGATTCAGACCTTTTCATAGAGTCCAACATTGTTCATTTTAAACCTTCTGGTGGCTAGTAGCACACTGATGAATTATGGTTATATTCAGCTGTTTTTAAAAGGCCTGCAGCCAACTGGTTTTATATTCTAACTTATCCTCCTGTATTTCTGGTAAACCTGCTTCAAATCAAACATGTTGCACATCAAATTAAAGCTTAGGTTCTCTTCTTTCCAACAATTGTTGGCTTTCCATCATAGCACAACCTGCCTGCTTAAAATCAGACATTTAGTGTGGTCAATACCAGACAGCTTTCAGAGCTGGGTCAGAGGTCAAATCTGTTCTGTATATTTAGCCTGGTCTTTCAGGCTAGCATGATCTGATTTACTGGAGTGACACCTCAATTTAAAGCTCAGATTCAGACCTTTTCATAGAGTCCAACATTGTTCATTTTAAACCTTCTGGTGGCTAGCAGCACACTGATGAATTATGGTTATATTCAGCTGTTTTTAAAAGGCCTGCAGCCAACTGGTTTTATATTCTAACTTATCCTCCTGTATTTCTGGTAAACCTGCTTCAAATCAAACATGTTGCACATCAAATTAAAGCTTAGGTTCTCTTCTTTCCAACAATTGTTGGCTTTCCATCATAGCACAACCTGCCTGCTTAAAATCAGACATTTAGTGTGGTCAATACCAGACAGCTTTCAGAGCTGGGTCAGAGGTCAAATCTGTTCTGTATATTTAGCCTGGTCTTTCAGGCTAGCATGATCTGATTTACTGGAGTGACACCTCAATTTAAAGCTCAGATTCAGACCTTTTCATAGAGTCCAACATTGTTCATTTTAAACCTTCTGGTGGCTAGCAGCACACTGATGAATTATGGTTATATTCAGCTGTTTTTAAAAGGCCTGCAGCCAACTGGTTTTATATTCTAACTTATCCTCCTGTATTTCTGGTAAACCTGCTTCAAATCAAACATGTTGCACATCAAATTAAAGCTTAGGTTCTCTTCTTTCCAACAATTGTTGGCTTTCCATCATAGCACAACCTGCCTGCTTAAAATCAGACATTTAGTGTGGTCAATACCAGACAGCTTTCAGAGCTGGGTCAGAGGTCAAATCTGTTCTGTATATTTAGCCTGGTCTTTCAGGCTAGCATGATCTGATTTACTGGAGTGACACCTCAATTTAAAGCTCAGATTCAGACCTTTTCATAGAGTCCAACATTGTTCATTTTAAACCTTCTGGTGGCTAGCAGCACACTGATGAATTATGGTTATATTCAGCTGTTTTTAAAAGGCCTGCAGCCAACTGGTTTTATATTCTAACTTATCCTCCTGTATTTCTGGTAAACCTGCTTCAAATCAAACATGTTGCACATCAAATTAAAGCTTAGGTTCTCTTCTTTCCAACAATTGTTGGCTTTCCATCATAGCACAACCTGCCTGCTTAAAATCAGACATTTAGTGTGGTCAATACCAGACAGCTTTCAGAGCTGGGTCAGAGGTCAAATCTGTTCTGTATATTTAGCCTGGTCTTTCAGGCTAGCATGATCTGATTTACTGGAGTGACACCTCAATTTAAAGCTCAGATTCAGACCTTTTCATAGAGTCCAACATTGTTCATTTTAAACCTTCTGGTGGCTAGCAGCACACTGATGAATTATGGTTATATTCAGCTGTTTTTAAAAGGCCTGCAGCCAACTGGTTTTATATTCTAACTTATCCTCCTGTATTTCTGGTAAACCTGCTTCAAATCAAACATGTTGCACATCAAATTAAAGCTTAGGTTCTCTTCTTTCCATCAATTGTTGGCTTTCCATCCTATCACAACCTGGCTGCTTAAAATCAGACATTTAGTGTGGTCAATACCACACAGCTTTCAGAGCTGGGTCAGAGGTCAAATCTGTTCTGTATATTTAGCCTGGTCTTTCAGGCTAGCATGATCTGATTTACTGGAGTGATACCTCAATTTAAAGCTCAGATTCAGACCTTTTCATAGAGTCCAACATTGTTCATTTTAAACCTTCTGGTGGCTAGCAGCACACTGATGAATTATGGTTATATTCAACTGTTTTTAAAAGGCCTGCAGCCAACTGGTTTTATATTCTAACTTATCCTCCTGTATTTCTGGTAAACCTGCTTCAAATCAAACATGTTGCACATCAAATTAAAGCTTAGGTTCTCTTCTTTCCAACAATTGTTGGCTTTCCATCATAGCACAACCTGCCTGCTTAAAATCAGACATTTAGTGTGGTCAATACCAGACAGCTTTCAGAGCTGGGTCAGAGGTCAAATCTGTTCTGTATATTTAGCCTGGTCTTTCAGGCTAGCATGATCTGATTTACTGGAGTGACACCTCAATTTAAAGCTCAGATTCAGACCTTTTCATAGAGTCCAACATTGTTCATTTTAAACCTTCTGGTGGCTAGTAGCACACTGATGAATTATGGTTATATTCAGCTGTTTTTAAAAGGCCTGCAGCCAACTGGTTTTATATTCTAACTTATCCTCCTGTATTTCTGGTAAACCTGCTTCAAATCAAACATGTTGCACATCAAATTAAAGCTTAGGTTCTCTTCTTTCCAACAATTGTTGGCTTTCCATCATAGCACAACCTGCCTGCTTAAAATCAGACATTTAGTGTGGTCAATACCAGACAGCTTTCAGAGCTGGGTCAGAGGTCAAATCTGTTCTGTATATTTAGCCTGGTCTTTCAGGCTAGCATGATCTGATTTACTGGAGTGACACCTCAATTTAAAGCTCAGATTCAGACCTTTTCATAGAGTCCAACATTGTTCATTTTAAACCTTCTGGTGGCTAGCAGCACACTGATGAATTATGGTTATATTCAGCTGTTTTTAAAAGGCCTGCAGCCAACTGGTTTTATATTCTAACTTATCCTCCTGTATTTCTGGTAAACCTGCTTCAAATCAAACATGTTGCACATCAAATTAAAGCTTAGGTTCTCTTCTTTCCAACAATTGTTGGCTTTCCATCATAGCACAACCTGCCTGCTTAAAATCAGACATTTAGTGTGGTCAATACCAGACAGCTTTCAGAGCTGGGTCAGAGGTCAAATCTGTTCTGTATATTTAGCCTGCTCTTTCAGGCTAGCATGATCTGATTTACTGGAGTGACACCTCAATTTAAAGCTCAGATTCAGACCTTTTCATAGAGTCCAACATTGTTCATTTTAAACCTTCTGGTGGCTAGCAGCACACTGATGAATTATGGTTATATTCAGCTGTTTTTAAAAGGCCTGCAGCCAACTGGTTTTATATTCTAACTTATCCTCCTGTATTTCTGGTAAACCTGCTTCAAATCAAACATGTTGCACATCAAATTAAAGCTTAGGTTCTCTTCTTTCCAACAATTGTTGGCTTTCCATCATAGCACAACCTGCCTGCTTAAAATCAGACATTTAGTGTGGTCAATACCAGACAGCTTTCAGAGCTGGGTCAGAGGTCAAATCTGTTCTGTATATTTAGCCTGCTCTTTCAGGCTAGCATGATCTGATTTACTGGAGTGACACCTCAATTTAAAGCTCAGATTCAGACCTTTTCATAGAGTCCAACATTGTTCATTTTAAACCTTCTGGTGGCTAGCAGCACACTGATGAATTATGGTTATATTCAGCTGTTTTTAAAAGGCCTGCAGCCAACTGGTTTTATATTCTAACTTATCCTCCTGTATTTCTGGTAAACCTGCTTCAAATCAAACATGTTGCACATCAAATTAAAGCTTAGGTTCTCTTCTTTCCAACAATTGTTGGCTTTCCATCATAGCACAACCTGCCTGCTTAAAATCAGACATTTAGTGTGGTCAATACCAGACAGCTTTCAGAGCTGGGTCAGAGGTCAAATCTGTTCTGTATATTTAGCCTGCTCTTTCAGGCTAGCATGATCTGATTTACTGGAGTGACACCTCAATTTAAAGCTCAGATTCAGACCTTTTCATAGAGTCCAACATTGTTCATTTTAAACCTTCTGGTGGCTAGCAGCACACTGATGAATTATGGTTATATTCAGCTGTTTTTAAAAGGCCTGCAGCCAACTGGTTTTATATTCTAACTTATCCTCCTGTATTTCTGGTAAACCTGCTTCAAATCAAACATGTTGCACATCAAATTAAAGCTTAGGTTCTCTTCTTTCCAACAATTGTTGGCTTTCCATCATAGCACAACCTGCCTGCTTAAAATCAGACATTTAGTGTGGTCAATACCAGACAGCTTTCAGAGCTGGGTCAGAGGTCAAATCTGTTCTGTATATTTAGCCTGGTCTTTCAGGCTAGCATGATCTGATTTACTGGAGTGACACCTCAATTTAAAGCTCAGATTCAGACCTTTTCATAGAGTCCAACATTGTTCATTTTAAACCTTCTGGTGGCTAGCAGCACACTGATGAATTATGGTTATATTCAGCTGTTTTTAAAAGGCCTGCAGCCAACTGGTTTTATATTCTAACTTATCCTCCTGTATTTCTGGTAAACCTGCTTCAAATCAAACATGTTGCACATCAAATTAAAGCTTAGGTTCTCTTCTTTCCATCAATTGTTGGCTTTCCATCCTATCACAACCTGGCTGCTTAAAATCAGACATTTAGTGTGGTCAATACCACACAGCTTTCAGAGCTGGGTCAGAGGTCAAATCTGTTCTGTATATTTAGCCTGGTCTTTCAGGCTAGCATGATCTGATTTACTGGAGTGATACCTCAATTTAAAGCTCAGATTCAGACCTTTTCATAGAGTCCAACATTGTTCATTTTAAACCTTCTGGTGGCTAGCAGCACACTGATGAATTATGGTTATATTCAACTGTTTTTAAAAGGCCTGCAGCCAACTGGTTTTATATTCTAACTTATCCTCCTGTATTTCTGGTAAACCTGCTTCAAATCAAACATGTTGCACATCAAATTAAAGCTTAGGTTCTCTTCTTTCCAACAATTGTTGGCTTTCCATCATAGCACAACCTGCCTGCTTAAAATCAGACATTTAGTGTGGTCAATACCAGACAGCTTTCAGAGCTGGGTCAGAGGTCAAATCTGTTCTGTATATTTAGCCTGGTCTTTCAGGCTAGCATGATCTGATTTACTGGAGTGACACCTCAATTTAAAGCTCAGATTCAGACCTTTTCATAGAGTCCAACATTGTTCATTTTAAACCTTCTGGTGGCTAGTAGCACACTGATGAATTATGGTTATATTCAGCTGTTTTTAAAAGGCCTGCAGCCAACTGGTTTTATATTCTAACTTATCCTCCTGTATTTCTGGTAAACCTGCTTCAAATCAAACATGTTGCACATCAAATTAAAGCTTAGGTTCTCTTCTTTCCAACAATTGTTGGCTTTCCATCATAGCACAACCTGCCTGCTTAAAATCAGACATTTAGTGTGGTCAATACCAGACAGCTTTCAGAGCTGGGTCAGAGGTCAAATCTGTTCTGTATATTTAGCCTGGTCTTTCAGGCTAGCATGATCTGATTTACTGGAGTGACACCTCAATTTAAAGCTCAGATTCAGACCTTTTCATAGAGTCCAACATTGTTCATTTTAAACCTTCTGGTGGCTAGCAGCACACTGATGAATTATGGTTATATTCAGCTGTTTTTAAAAGGCCTGCAGCCAACTGGTTTTATATTCTAACTTATCCTCCTGTATTTCTGGTAAACCTGCTTCAAATCAAACATGTTGCACATCAAATTAAAGCTTAGGTTCTCTTCTTTCCAACAATTGTTGGCTTTCCATCATAGCACAACCTGCCTGCTTAAAATCAGACATTTAGTGTGGTCAATACCAGACAGCTTTCAGAGCTGGGTCAGAGGTCAAATCTGTTCTGTATATTTAGCCTGCTCTTTCAGGCTAGCATGATCTGATTTACTGGAGTGACACCTCAATTTAAAGCTCAGATTCAGACCTTTTCATAGAGTCCAACATTGTTCATTTTAAACCTTCTGGTGGCTAGCAGCACACTGATGAATTATGGTTATATTCAGCTGTTTTTAAAAGGCCTGCAGCCAACTGGTTTTATATTCTAACTTATCCTCCTGTATTTCTGGTAAACCTGCTTCAAATCAAACATGTTGCACATCAAATTAAAGCTTAGGTTCTCTTCTTTCCAACAATTGTTGGCTTTCCATCATAGCACAACCTGCCTGCTTAAAATCAGACATTTAGTGTGGTCAATACCAGACAGCTTTCAGAGCTGGGTCAGAGGTCAAATCTGTTCTGTATATTTAGCCTGCTCTTTCAGGCTAGCATGATCTGATTTACTGGAGTGACACCTCAATTTAAAGCTCAGATTCAGACCTTTTCATAGAGTCCAACATTGTTCATTTTAAACCTTCTGGTGGCTAGCAGCACACTGATGAATTATGGTTATATTCAGCTGTTTTTAAAAGGCCTGCAGCCAACTGGTTTTATATTCTAACTTATCCTCCTGTATTTCTGGTAAACCTGCTTCAAATCAAACATGTTGCACATCAAATTAAAGCTTAGGTTCTCTTCTTTCCAACAATTGTTGGCTTTCCATCATAGCACAACCTGCCTGCTTAAAATCAGACATTTAGTGTGGTCAATACCAGACAGCTTTCAGAGCTGGGTCAGAGGTCAAATCTGTTCTGTATATTTAGCCTGCTCTTTCAGGCTAGCATGATCTGATTTACTGGAGTGACACCTCAATTTAAAGCTCAGATTCAGACCTTTTCATAGAGTCCAACATTGTTCATTTTAAACCTTCTGGTGGCTAGCAGCACACTGATGAATTATGGTTATATTCAGCTGTTTTTAAAAGGCCTGCAGCCAACTGGTTTTATATTCTAACTTATCCTCCTGTATTTCTGGTAAACCTGCTTCAAATCAAACATGTTGCACATCAAATTAAAGCTTAGGTTCTCTTCTTTCCATCAATTGTTGGCTTTCCATCCTATCACAACCTGGCTGCTTAAAATCAGACATTTAGTGTGGTCAATACCACACAGCTTTCAGAGCTGGGTCAGAGGTCAAATCTGTTCTGTATATTTAGCCTGGTCTTTCAGGCTAGCATGATCTGATTTACTGGAGTGATACCTCAATTTAAAGCTCAGATTCAGACCTTTTCATAGAGTCCAACATTGTTCATTTTAAACCTTCTGGTGGCTAGCAGCACACTGATGAATTATGGTTATATTCAACTGTTTTTAAAAGGCCTGCAGCCAACTGGTTTTATATTCTAACTTATCCTCCTGTATTTCTGGTAAACCTGCTTCAAATCAAACATGTTGCACATCAAATTAAAGCTTAGGTTCTCTTCTTTCCAACAATTGTTGGCTTTCCATCATAGCACAACCTGCCTGCTTAAAATCAGACATTTAGTGTGGTCAATACCAGACAGCTTTCAGAGCTGGGTCAGAGGTCAAATCTGTTCTGTATATTTAGCCTGCTCTTTCAGGCTAGCATGATCTGATTTACTGGAGTGACACCTCAATTTAAAGCTCAGATTCAGACCTTTTCATAGAGTCCAACATTGTTCATTTTAAACCTTCTGGTGGCTAGCAGCACACTGATGAATTATGGTTATATTCAGCTGTTTTTAAAAGGCCTGCAGCCAACTGGTTTTATATTCTAACTTATCCTCCTGTATTTCTGGTAAACCTGCTTCAAATCAAACATGTTGCACATCAAATTAAAGCTTAGGTTCTCTTCTTTCCAACAATTGTTGGCTTTCCATCATAGCACAACCTGCCTGCTTAAAATCAGACATTTAGTGTGGTCAATACCAGACAGCTTTCAGAGCTGGGTCAGAGGTCAAATCTGTTCTGTATATTTAGCCTGGTCTTTCAGGCTAGCATGATCTGATTTACTGGAGTGACACCTCAATTTAAAGCTCAGATTCAGACCTTTTCATAGAGTCCAACATTGTTCATTTTAAACCTTCTGGTGGCTAGCAGCACACTGATGAATTATGGTTATATTCAGCTGTTTTTAAAAGGCCTGCAGCCAACTGGTTTTATATTCTAACTTATCCTCCTGTATTTCTGGTAAACCTGCTTCAAATCAAACATGTTGCACATCAAATTAAAGCTTAGGTTCTCTTCTTTCCATCAATTGTTGGCTTTCCATCCTATCACAACCTGGCTGCTTAAAATCAGACATTTAGTGTGGTCAATACCACACAGCTTTCAGAGCTGGGTCAGAGGTCAAATCTGTTCTGTATATTTAGCCTGGTCTTTCAGGCTAGCATGATCTGATTTACTGGAGTGATACCTCAATTTAAAGCTCAGATTCAGACCTTTTCATAGAGTCCAACATTGTTCATTTTAAACCTTCTGGTGGCTAGCAGCACACTGATGAATTATGGTTATATTCAACTGTTTTTAAAAGGCCTGCAGCCAACTGGTTTTATATTCTAACTTATCCTCCTGTATTTCTGGTAAACCTGCTTCAAATCAAACATGTTGCACATCAAATTAAAGCTTAGGTTCTCTTCTTTCCAACAATTGTTGGCTTTCCATCATAGCACAACCTGCCTGCTTAAAATCAGACATTTAGTGTGGTCAATACCAGACAGCTTTCAGAGCTGGGTCAGAGGTCAAATCTGTTCTGTATATTTAGCCTGGTCTTTCAGGCTAGCATGATCTGATTTACTGGAGTGACACCTCAATTTAAAGCTCAGATTCAGACCTTTTCATAGAGTCCAACATTGTTCATTTTAAACCTTCTGGTGGCTAGTAGCACACTGATGAATTATGGTTATATTCAGCTGTTTTTAAAAGGCCTGCAGCCAACTGGTTTTATATTCTAACTTATCCTCCTGTATTTCTGGTAAACCTGCTTCAAATCAAACATGTTGCACATCAAATTAAAGCTTAGGTTCTCTTCTTTCCAACAATTGTTGGCTTTCCATCATAGCACAACCTGCCTGCTTAAAATCAGACATTTAGTGTGGTCAATACCAGACAGCTTTCAGAGCTGGGTCAGAGGTCAAATCTGTTCTGTATATTTAGCCTGGTCTTTCAGGCTAGCATGATCTGATTTACTGGAGTGACACCTCAATTTAAAGCTCAGATTCAGACCTTTTCATAGAGTCCAACATTGTTCATTTTAAACCTTCTGGTGGCTAGCAGCACACTGATGAATTATGGTTATATTCAGCTGTTTTTAAAAGGCCTGCAGCCAACTGGTTTTATATTCTAACTTATCCTCCTGTATTTCTGGTAAACCTGCTTCAAATCAAACATGTTGCACATCAAATTAAAGCTTAGGTTCTCTTCTTTCCAACAATTGTTGGCTTTCCATCATAGCACAACCTGCCTGCTTAAAATCAGACATTTAGTGTGGTCAATACCAGACAGCTTTCAGAGCTGGGTCAGAGGTCAAATCTGTTCTGTATATTTAGCCTGCTCTTTCAGGCTAGCATGATCTGATTTACTGGAGTGACACCTCAATTTAAAGCTCAGATTCAGACCTTTTCATAGAGTCCAACATTGTTCATTTTAAACCTTCTGGTGGCTAGCAGCACACTGATGAATTATGGTTATATTCAGCTGTTTTTAAAAGGCCTGCAGCCAACTGGTTTTATATTCTAACTTATCCTCCTGTATTTCTGGTAAACCTGCTTCAAATCAAACATGTTGCACATCAAATTAAAGCTTAGGTTCTCTTCTTTCCAACAATTGTTGGCTTTCCATCATAGCACAACCTGCCTGCTTAAAATCAGACATTTAGTGTGGTCAATACCAGACAGCTTTCAGAGCTGGGTCAGAGGTCAAATCTGTTCTGTATATTTAGCCTGCTCTTTCAGGCTAGCATGATCTGATTTACTGGAGTGACACCTCAATTTAAAGCTCAGATTCAGACCTTTTCATAGAGTCCAACATTGTTCATTTTAAACCTTCTGGTGGCTAGCAGCACACTGATGAATTATGGTTATATTCAGCTGTTTTTAAAAGGCCTGCAGCCAACTGGTTTTATATTCTAACTTATCCTCCTGTATTTCTGGTAAACCTGCTTCAAATCAAACATGTTGCACATCAAATTAAAGCTTAGGTTCTCTTCTTTCCAACAATTGTTGGCTTTCCATCATAGCACAACCTGCCTGCTTAAAATCAGACATTTAGTGTGGTCAATACCAGACAGCTTTCAGAGCTGGGTCAGAGGTCAAATCTGTTCTGTATATTTAGCCTGCTCTTTCAGGCTAGCATGATCTGATTTACTGGAGTGACACCTCAATTTAAAGCTCAGATTCAGACCTTTTCATAGAGTCCAACATTGTTCATTTTAAACCTTCTGGTGGCTAGCAGCACACTGATGAATTATGGTTATATTCAGCTGTTTTTAAAAGGCCTGCAGCCAACTGGTTTTATATTCTAAGTTATCCTCCTGTATTTCTGGTAAACCTGCTTCAAATCAAACATGTTGCACATCAAATTAAAGCTTAGGTTCTCTTCTTTCCATCAATTGTTGGCTTTCCATCCTATCACAACCTGGCTGCTTAAAATCAGACATTTAGTGTGGTCAATACCACACAGCTTTCAGAGCTGGGTCAGAGGTCAAATCTGTTCTGTATATTTAGCCTGGTCTTTCAGGCTAGCATGATCTGATTTACTGGAGTGATACCTCAATTTAAAGCTCAGATTCAGACCTTTTCATAGAGTCCAACATTGTTCATTTTAAACCTTCTGGTGGCTAGCAGCACACTGATGAATTATGGTTATATTCAACTGTTTTTAAAAGGCCTGCAGCCAACTGGTTTTATATTCTAACTTATCCTCCTGTATTTCTGGTAAACCTGCTTCAAATCAAACATGTTGCACATCAAATTAAAGCTTAGGTTCTCTTCTTTCCAACAATTGTTGGCTTTCCATCATAGCACAACCTGCCTGCTTAAAATCAGACATTTAGTGTGGTCAATACCAGACAGCTTTCAGAGCTGGGTCAGAGGTCAAATCTGTTCTGTATATTTAGCCTGCTCTTTCAGGCTAGCATGATCTGATTTACTGGAGTGACACCTCAATTTAAAGCTCAGATTCAGACCTTTTCATAGAGTCCAACATTGTTCATTTTAAACCTTCTGGTGGCTAGCAGCACACTGATGAATTATGGTTATATTCAACTGTTTTTAAAAGGCCTGCAGCCAACTGGTTTTATATTCTAACTTATCCTCCTGTATTTCTGGTAAACCTGCTTCAAATCAAACATGTTGCACATCAAATTAAAGCTTAGGTTCTCTTCTTTCCAACAATTGTTGGCTTTCCATCATAGCACAACCTGCCTGCTTAAAATCAGACATTTAGTGTGGTCAATACCAGACAGCTTTCAGAGCTGGGTCAGAGGTCAAATCTGTTCTGTATATTTAGCCTGGTCTTTCAGGCTAGCATGATCTGATTTACTGGAGTGACACCTCAATTTAAAGCTCAGATTCAGACCTTTTCATAGAGTCCAACATTGTTCATTTTAAACCTTCTGGTGGCTAGCAGCACACTGATGAATTATGGTTATATTCAGCTGTTTTTAAAAGGCCTGCAGCCAACTGGTTTTATATTCTAACTTATCCTCCTGTATTTCTGGTAAACCTGCTTCAAATCAAACATGTTGCACATCAAATTAAAGCTTAGGTTCTCTTCTTTCCATCAATTGTTGGCTTTCCATCCTATCACAACCTGGCTGCTTAAAATCAGACATTTAGTGTGGTCAATACCACACAGCTTTCAGAGCTGGGTCAGAGGTCAAATCTGTTCTGTATATTTAGCCTGGTCTTTCAGGCTAGCATGATCTGATTTACTGGAGTGATACCTCAATTTAAAGCTCAGATTCAGACCTTTTCATAGAGTCCAACATTGTTCATTTTAAACCTTCTGGTGGCTAGCAGCACACTGATGAATTATGGTTATATTCAACTGTTTTTAAAAGGCCTGCAGCCAACTGGTTTTATATTCTAACTTATCCTCCTGTATTTCTGGTAAACCTGCTTCAAATCAAACATGTTGCACATCAAATTAAAGCTTAGGTTCTCTTCTTTCCAACAATTGTTGGCTTTCCATCATAGCACAACCTGCCTGCTTAAAATCAGACATTTAGTGTGGTCAATACCAGACAGCTTTCAGAGCTGGGTCAGAGGTCAAATCTGTTCTGTATATTTAGCCTGCTCTTTCAGGCTAGCATGATCTGATTTACTGGAGTGACACCTCAATTTAAAGCTCAGATTCAGACCTTTTCATAGAGTCCAACATTGTTCATTTTAAACCTTCTAGTGGCTAGCAGCACACTGATGAATTATGGTTATATTCAACTGTTTTTAAAAGGCCTGCAGCCAACTGGTTTTATATTCTAACTTATCCTCCTGTATTTCTGGTAAACCTGCTTCAAATCAAACATGTTGCACATCAAATTAAAGCTTAGGTTCTCTTCTTTCCAACAATTGTTGGCTTTCCATCATAGCACAACCTGCCTGCTTAAAATCAGACATTTAGTGTGGTCAATACCAGACAGCTTTCAGAGCTGGGTCAGAGGTCAAATCTGTTCTGTATATTTAGCCTGGTCTTTCAGGCTAGCATGATCTGATTTACTGGAGTGACACCTCAATTTAAAGCTCAGATTCAGACCTTTTCATAGAGTCCAACATTGTTCATTTTAAACCTTCTGGTGGCTAGCAGCACACTGATGAATTATGGTTATATTCAGCTGTTTTTAAAAGGCCTGCAGCCAACTGGTTTTATATTCTAACTTATCCTCCTGTATTTCTGGTAAACCTGCTTCAAATCAAACATGTTGCACATCAAATTAAAGCTTAGGTTCTCTTCTTTCCAACAATTGTTGGCTTTCCATCATAGCACAACCTGCCTGCTTAAAATCAGACATTTAGTGTGGTCAATACCAGACAGCTTTCAGAGCTGGGTCAGAGGTCAAATCTGTTCTGTATATTTAGCCTGCTCTTTCAGGCTAGCATGATCTGATTTACTGGAGTGACACCTCAATTTAAAGCTCAGATTCAGACCTTTTCATAGAGTCCAACATTGTTCATTTTAAACCTTCTGGTGGCTAGCAGCACACTGATGAATTATGGTTATATTCAGCTGTTTTTAAAAGGCCTGCAGCCAACTGGTTTTATATTCTAACTTATCCTCCTGTATTTCTGGTAAACCTGCTTCAAATCAAACATGTTGCACATCAAATTAAAGCTTAGGTTCTCTTCTTTCCAACAATTGTTGGCTTTCCATCATAGCACAACCTGCCTGCTTAAAATCAGACATTTAGTGTGGTCAATACCAGACAGCTTTCAGAGCTGGGTCAGAGGTCAAATCTGTTCTGTATATTTAGCCTGGTCTTTCAGGCTAGCATGATCTGATTTACTGGAGTGACACCTCAATTTAAAGCTCAGATTCAGACCTTTTCATAGAGTCCAACATTGTTCATTTTAAACCTTCTGGTGGCTAGTAGCACACTGATGAATTATGGTTATATTCAGCTGTTTTTAAAAGGCCTGCAGCCAACTGGTTTTATATTCTAACTTATCCTCCTGTATTTCTGGTAAACCTGCTTCAAATCAAACATGTTGCACATCAAATTAAAGCTTAGGTTCTCTTCTTTCCAACAATTGTTGGCTTTCCATCATAGCACAACCTGCCTGCTTAAAATCAGACATTTAGTGTGGTCAATACCAGACAGCTTTCAGAGCTGGGTCAGAGGTCAAATCTGTTCTGTATATTTAGCCTGGTCTTTCAGGCTAGCATGATCTGATTTACTGGAGTGACACCTCAATTTAAAGCTCAGATTCAGACCTTTTCATAGAGTCCAACATTGTTCATTTTAAACCTTCTGGTGGCTAGCAGCACACTGATGAATTATGGTTATATTCAGCTGTTTTTAAAAGGCCTGCAGCCAACTGGTTTTATATTCTAACTTATCCTCCTGTATTTCTGGTAAACCTGCTTCAAATCAAACATGTTGCACATCAAATTAAAGCTTAGGTTCTCTTCTTTCCAACAATTGTTGGCTTTCCATCATAGCACAACCTGCCTGCTTAAAATCAGACATTTAGTGTGGTCAATACCAGACAGCTTTCAGAGCTGGGTCAGAGGTCAAATCTGTTCTGTATATTTAGCCTGCTCTTTCAGGCTAGCATGATCTGATTTACTGGAGTGACACCTCAATTTAAAGCTCAGATTCAGACCTTTTCATAGAGTCCAACATTGTTCATTTTAAACCTTCTGGTGGCTAGCAGCACACTGATGAATTATGGTTATATTCAGCTGTTTTTAAAAGGCCTGCAGCCAACTGGTTTTATATTCTAACTTATCCTCCTGTATTTCTGGTAAACCTGCTTCAAATCAAACATGTTGCACATCAAATTAAAGCTTAGGTTCTCTTCTTTCCAACAATTGTTGGCTTTCCATCATAGCACAACCTGCCTGCTTAAAATCAGACATTTAGTGTGGTCAATACCAGACAGCTTTCAGAGCTGGGTCAGAGGTCAAATCTGTTCTGTATATTTAGCCTGCTCTTTCAGGCTAGCATGATCTGATTTACTGGAGTGACACCTCAATTTAAAGCTCAGATTCAGACCTTTTCATAGAGTCCAACATTGTTCATTTTAAACCTTCTGGTGGCTAGCAGCACACTGATGAATTATGGTTATATTCAGCTGTTTTTAAAAGGCCTGCAGCCAACTGGTTTTATATTCTAACTTATCCTCCTGTATTTCTGGTAAACCTGCTTCAAATCAAACATGTTGCACATCAAATTAAAGCTTAGGTTCTCTTCTTTCCAACAATTGTTGGCTTTCCATCATAGCACAACCTGCCTGCTTAAAATCAGACATTTAGTGTGGTCAATACCAGACAGCTTTCAGAGCTGGGTCAGAGGTCAAATCTGTTCTGTATATTTAGCCTGCTCTTTCAGGCTAGCATGATCTGATTTACTGGAGTGACACCTCAATTTAAAGCTCAGATTCAGACCTTTTCATAGAGTCCAACATTGTTCATTTTAAACCTTCTGGTGGCTAGCAGCACACTGATGAATTATGGTTATATTCAGCTGTTTTTAAAAGGCCTGCAGCCAACTGGTTTTATATTCTAACTTATCCTCCTGTATTTCTGGTAAACCTGCTTCAAATCAAACATGTTGCACATCAAATTAAAGCTTAGGTTCTCTTCTTTCCATCAATTGTTGGCTTTCCATCCTATCACAACCTGGCTGCTTAAAATCAGACATTTAGTGTGGTCAATACCACACAGCTTTCAGAGCTGGGTCAGAGGTCAAATCTGTTCTGTATATTTAGCCTGGTCTTTCAGGCTAGCATGATCTGATTTACTGGAGTGATACCTCAATTTAAAGCTCAGATTCAGACCTTTTCATAGAGTCCAACATTGTTCATTTTAAACCTTCTGGTGGCTAGCAGCACACTGATGAATTATGGTTATATTCAACTGTTTTTAAAAGGCCTGCAGCCAACTGGTTTTATATTCTAACTTATCCTCCTGTATTTCTGGTAAACCTGCTTCAAATCAAACATGTTGCACATCAAATTAAAGCTTAGGTTCTCTTCTTTCCAACAATTGTTGGCTTTCCATCATAGCACAACCTGCCTGCTTAAAATCAGACATTTAGTGTGGTCAATACCAGACAGCTTTCAGAGCTGGGTCAGAGGTCAAATCTGTTCTGTATATTTAGCCTGCTCTTTCAGGCTAGCATGATCTGATTTACTGGAGTGACACCTCAATTTAAAGCTCAGATTCAGACCTTTTCATAGAGTCCAACATTGTTCATTTTAAACCTTCTGGTGGCTAGCAGCACACTGATGAATTATGGTTATATTCAACTGTTTTTAAAAGGCCTGCAGCCAACTGGTTTTATATTCTAACTTATCCTCCTGTATTTCTGGTAAACCTGCTTCAAATCAAACATGTTGCACATCAAATTAAAGCTTAGGTTCTCTTCTTTCCAACAATTGTTGGCTTTCCATCATAGCACAACCTGCCTGCTTAAAATCAGACATTTAGTGTGGTCAATACCAGACAGCTTTCAGAGCTGGGTCAGAGGTCAAATCTGTTCTGTATATTTAGCCTGGTCTTTCAGGCTAGCATGATCTGATTTACTGGAGTGACACCTCAATTTAAAGCTCAGATTCAGACCTTTTCATAGAGTCCAACATTGTTCATTTTAAACCTTCTGGTGGCTAGCAGCACACTGATGAATTATGGTTATATTCAGCTGTTTTTAAAAGGCCTGCAGCCAACTGGTTTTATATTCTAACTTATCCTCCTGTATTTCTGGTAAACCTGCTTCAAATCAAACATGTTGCACATCAAATTAAAGCTTAGGTTCTCTTCTTTCCATCAATTGTTGGCTTTCCATCCTATCACAACCTGGCTGCTTAAAATCAGACATTTAGTGTGGTCAATACCACACAGCTTTCAGAGCTGGGTCAGAGGTCAAATCTGTTCTGTATATTTAGCCTGGTCTTTCAGGCTAGCATGATCTGATTTACTGGAGTGATACCTCAATTTAAAGCTCAGATTCAGACCTTTTCATAGAGTCCAACATTGTTCATTTTAAACCTTCTGGTGGCTAGCAGCACACTGATGAATTATGGTTATATTCAACTGTTTTTAAAAGGCCTGCAGCCAACTGGTTTTATATTCTAACTTATCCTCCTGTATTTCTGGTAAACCTGCTTCAAATCAAACATGTTGCACATCAAATTAAAGCTTAGGTTCTCTTCTTTCCAACAATTGTTGGCTTTCCATCATAGCACAACCTGCCTGCTTAAAATCAGACATTTAGTGTGGTCAATACCAGACAGCTTTCAGAGCTGGGTCAGAGGTCAAATCTGTTCTGTATATTTAGCCTGCTCTTTCAGGCTAGCATGATCTGATTTACTGGAGTGACACCTCAATTTAAAGCTCAGATTCAGACCTTTTCATAGAGTCCAACATTGTTCATTTTAAACCTTCTGGTGGCTAGCAGCACACTGATGAATTATGGTTATATTCAACTGTTTTTAAAAGGCCTGCAGCCAACTGGTTTTATATTCTAACTTATCCTCCTGTATTTCTGGTAAACCTGCTTCAAATCAAACATGTTGCACATCAAATTAAAGCTTAGGTTCTCTTCTTTCCAACAATTGTTGGCTTTCCATCATAGCACAACCTGCCTGCTTAAAATCAGACATTTAGTGTGGTCAATACCAGACAGCTTTCAGAGCTGGGTCAGAGGTCAAATCTGTTCTGTATATTTAGCCTGGTCTTTCAGGCTAGCATGATCTGATTTACTGGAGTGACACCTCAATTTAAAGCTCAGATTCAGACCTTTTCATAGAGTCCAACATTGTTCATTTTAAACCTTCTGGTGGCTAGCAGCACACTGATGAATTATGGTTATATTCAGCTGTTTTTAAAAGGCCTGCAGCCAACTGGTTTTATATTCTAACTTATCCTCCTGTATTTCTGGTAAACCTGCTTCAAATCAAACATGTTGCACATCAAATTAAAGCTTAGGTTCTCTTCTTTCCAACAATTGTTGGCTTTCCATCATAGCACAACCTGCCTGCTTAAAATCAGACATTTAGTGTGGTCAATACCAGACAGCTTTCAGAGCTGGGTCAGAGGTCAAATCTGTTCTGTATATTTAGCCTGCTCTTTCAGGCTAGCATGATCTGATTTACTGGAGTGACACCTCAATTTAAAGCTCAGATTCAGACCTTTTCATAGAGTCCAACATTGTTCATTTTAAACCTTCTGGTGGCTAGCAGCACACTGATGAATTATGGTTATATTCAGCTGTTTTTAAAAGGCCTGCAGCCAACTGGTTTTATATTCTAACTTATCCTCCTGTATTTCTGGTAAACCTGCTTCAAATCAAACATGTTGCACATCAAATTAAAGCTTAGGTTCTCTTCTTTCCAACAATTGTTGGCTTTCCATCATAGCACAACCTGCCTGCTTAAAATCAGACATTTAGTGTGGTCAATACCAGACAGCTTTCAGAGCTGGGTCAGAGGTCAAATCTGTTCTGTATATTTAGCCTGCTCTTTCAGGCTAGCATGATCTGATTTACTGGAGTGACACCTCAATTTAAAGCTCAGATTCAGACCTTTTCATAGAGTCCAACATTGTTCATTTTAAACCTTCTGGTGGCTAGCAGCACACTGATGAATTATGGTTATATTCAGCTGTTTTTAAAAGGCCTGCAGCCAACTGGTTTTATATTCTAACTTATCCTCCTGTATTTCTGGTAAACCTGCTTCAAATCAAACATGTTGCACATCAAATTAAAGCTTAGGTTCTCTTCTTTCCAACAATTGTTGGCTTTCCATCATAGCACAACCTGCCTGCTTAAAATCAGACATTTAGTGTGGTCAATACCAGACAGCTTTCAGAGCTGGGTCAGAGGTCAAATCTGTTCTGTATATTTAGCCTGCTCTTTCAGGCTAGCATGATCTGATTTACTGGAGTGACACCTCAATTTAAAGCTCAGATTCAGACCTTTTCATAGAGTCCAACATTGTTCATTTTAAACCTTCTGGTGGCTAGCAGCACACTGATGAATTATGGTTATATTCAGCTGTTTTTAAAAGGCCTGCAGCCAACTGGTTTTATATTCTAACTTATCCTCCTGTATTTCTGGTAAACCTGCTTCAAATCAAACATGTTGCACATCAAATTAAAGCTTAGGTTCTCTTCTTTCCAACAATTGTTGGCTTTCCATCATAGCACAACCTGCCTGCTTAAAATCAGACATTTAGTGTGGTCAATACCAGACAGCTTTCAGAGCTGGGTCAGAGGTCAAATCTGTTCTGTATATTTAGCCTGGTCTTTCAGGCTAGCATGATCTGATTTACTGGAGTGACACCTCAATTTAAAGCTCAGATTCAGACCTTTTCATAGAGTCCAACATTGTTCATTTTAAACCTTCTGGTGGCTAGCAGCACACTGATGAATTATGGTTATATTCAGCTGTTTTTAAAAGGCCTGCAGCCAACTGGTTTTATATTCTAACTTATCCTCCTGTATTTCTGGTAAACCTGCTTCAAATCAAACATGTTGCACATCAAATTAAAGCTTAGGTTCTCTTCTTTCCAACAATTGTTGGCTTTCCATCATAGCACAACCTGCCTGCTTAAAATCAGACATTTAGTGTGGTCAATACCAGACAGCTTTCAGAGCTGGGTCAGAGGTCAAATCTGTTCTGTATATTTAGCCTGGTCTTTCAGGCTAGCATGATCTGATTTACTGGAGTGACACCTCAATTTAAAGCTCAGATTCAGACCTTTTCATAGAGTCCAACATTGTTCATTTTAAACCTTCTGGTGGCTAGCAGCACACTGATGAATTATGGTTATATTCAGCTGTTTTTAAAAGGCCTGCAGCCAACTGGTTTTATATTCTAACTTATCCTCCTGTATTTCTGGTAAACCTGCTTCAAATCAAACATGTTGCACATCAAATTAAAGCTTAGGTTCTCTTCTTTCCAACAATTGTTGGCTTTCCATCATAGCACAACCTGCCTGCTTAAAATCAGACATTTAGTGTGGTCAATACCAGACAGCTTTCAGAGCTGGGTCAGAGGTCAAATCTGTTCTGTATATTTAGCCTGGTCTTTCAGGCTAGCATGATCTGATTTACTGGAGTGACACCTCAATTTAAAGCTCAGATTCAGACCTTTTCATAGAGTCCAACATTGTTCATTTTAAACCTTCTGGTGGCTAGCAGCACACTGATGAATTATGGTTATATTCAACTGTTTTTAAAAGGCCTGCAGCCAACTGGTTTTATATTCTAACTTATCCTCCTGTATTTCTGGTAAACCTGCTTCAAATCAAACATGTTGCACATCAAATTAAAGCTTAGGTTCTCTTCTTTCCAACAATTGTTGGCTTTCCATCATAGCACAACCTGCCTGCTTAAAATCAGACATTTAGTGTGGTCAATACCAGACAGCTTTCAGAGCTGGGTCAGAGGTCAAATCTGTTCTGTATATTTAGCCTGCTCTTTCAGGCTAGCATGATCTGATTTACTGGAGTGACACCTCAATTTAAAGCTCAGATTCAGACCTTTTCATAGAGTCCAACATTGTTCATTTTAAACCTTCTGGTGGCTAGCAGCACACTGATGAATTATGGTTATATTCAACTGTTTTTAAAAGGCCTGCAGCCAACTGGTTTTATATTCTAACTTATCCTCCTGTATTTCTGGTAAACCTGCTTCAAATCAAACATGTTGCACATCAAATTAAAGCTTAGGTTCTCTTCTTTCCAACAATTGTTGGCTTTCCATCATAGCACAACCTGCCTGCTTAAAATCAGACATTTAGTGTGGTCAATACCAGACAGCTTTCAGAGCTGGGTCAGAGGTCAAATCTGTTCTGTATATTTAGCCTGGTCTTTCAGGCTAGCATGATCTGATTTACTGGAGTGACACCTCAATTTAAAGCTCAGATTCAGACCTTTTCATAGAGTCCAACATTGTTCATTTTAAACCTTCTGGTGGCTAGCAGCACACTGATGAATTATGGTTATATTCAGCTGTTTTTAAAAGGCCTGCAGCCAACTGGTTTTATATTCTAACTTATCCTCCTGTATTTCTGGTAAACCTGCTTCAAATCAAACATGTTGCACATCAAATTAAAGCTTAGGTTCTCTTCTTTCCAACAATTGTTGGCTTTCCATCATAGCACAACCTGCCTGCTTAAAATCAGACATTTAGTGTGGTCAATACCAGACAGCTTTCAGAGCTGGGTCAGAGGTCAAATCTGTTCTGTATATTTAGCCTGCTCTTTCAGGCTAGCATGATCTGATTTACTGGAGTGACACCTCAATTTAAAGCTCAGATTCAGACCTTTTCATAGAGTCCAACATTGTTCATTTTAAACCTTCTGGTGGCTAGCAGCACACTGATGAATTATGGTTATATTCAGCTGTTTTTAAAAGGCCTGCAGCCAACTGGTTTTATATTCTAACTTATCCTCCTGTATTTCTGGTAAACCTGCTTCAAATCAAACATGTTGCACATCAAATTAAAGCTTAGGTTCTCTTCTTTCCATCAATTGTTGGCTTTCCATCATAGCACAACCTGCCTGCTTAAAATCAGACATTTAGTGTGGTCAATACCACACAGCTTTCAGAGCTGGGTCAGAGGTCAAATCTGTTCTGTATATTTAGCCTGGTCTTTCAGGCTAGCATGATCTGATTTACTGGAGTGATACCTCAATTTAAAGCTCAGATTCAGACCTTTTCATAGAGTCCAACATTGTTCATTTTAAACCTTCTGGTGGCTAGCAGCACACTGATGAATTATGGTTATATTCAACTGTTTTTAAAAGGCCTGCAGCCAACTGGTTTTATATTCTAACTTATCCTCCTGTATTTCTGGTAAACCTGCTTCAAATCAAACATGTTGCACATCAAATTAAAGCTTAGGTTCTCTTCTTTCCAACAATTGTTGGCTTTCCATCATAGCACAACCTGCCTGCTTAAAATCAGACATTTAGTGTGGTCAATACCAGACAGCTTTCAGAGCTGGGTCAGAGGTCAAATCTGTTCTGTATATTTAGCCTGCTCTTTCAGGCTAGCATGATCTGATTTACTGGAGTGACACCTCAATTTAAAGCTCAGATTCAGACCTTTTCATAGAGTCCAACATTGTTCATTTTAAACCTTCTGGTGGCTAGCAGCACACTGATGAATTATGGTTATATTCAACTGTTTTTAAAAGGCCTGCAGCCAACTGGTTTTATATTCTAACTTATCCTCCTGTATTTCTGGTAAACCTGCTTCAAATCAAACATGTTGCACATCAAATTAAAGCTTAGGTTCTCTTCTTTCCAACAATTGTTGGCTTTCCATCATAGCACAACCTGCCTGCTTAAAATCAGACATTTAGTGTGGTCAATACCAGACAGCTTTCAGAGCTGGGTCAGAGGTCAAATCTGTTCTGTATATTTAGCCTGGTCTTTCAGGCTAGCATGATCTGATTTACTGGAGTGACACCTCAATTTAAAGCTCAGATTCAGACCTTTTCATAGAGTCCAACATTGTTCATTTTAAACCTTCTGGTGGCTAGCAGCACACTGATGAATTATGGTTATATTCAGCTGTTTTTAAAAGGCCTGCAGCCAACTGGTTTTATATTCTAACTTATCCTCCTGTATTTCTGGTAAACCTGCTTCAAATCAAACATGTTGCACATCAAATTAAAGCTTAGGTTCTCTTCTTTCCAACAATTGTTGGCTTTCCATCATAGCACAACCTGCCTGCTTAAAATCAGACATTTAGTGTGGTCAATACCAGACAGCTTTCAGAGCTGGGTCAGAGGTCAAATCTGTTCTGTATATTTAGCCTGCTCTTTCAGGCTAGCATGATCTGATTTACTGGAGTGACACCTCAATTTAAAGCTCAGATTCAGACCTTTTCATAGAGTCCAACATTGTTCATTTTAAACCTTCTGGTGGCTAGCAGCACACTGATGAATTATGGTTATATTCAGCTGTTTTTAAAAGGCCTGCAGCCAACTGGTTTTATATTCTAACTTATCCTCCTGTATTTCTGGTAAACCTGCTTCAAATCAAACATGTTGCACATCAAATTAAAGCTTAGGTTCTCTTCTTTCCAACAATTGTTGGCTTTCCATCATAGCACAACCTGCCTGCTTAAAATCAGACATTTAGTGTGGTCAATACCAGACAGCTTTCAGAGCTGGGTCAGAGGTCAAATCTGTTCTGTATATTTAGCCTGCTCTTTCAGGCTAGCATGATCTGATTTACTGGAGTGACACCTCAATTTAAAGCTCAGATTCAGACCTTTTCATAGAGTCCAACATTGTTCATTTTAAACCTTCTGGTGGCTAGCAGCACACTGATGAATTATGGTTATATTCAGCTGTTTTTAAAAGGCCTGCAGCCAACTGGTTTTATATTCTAACTTATCCTCCTGTATTTCTGGTAAACCTGCTTCAAATCAAACATGTTGCACATCAAATTAAAGCTTAGGTTCTCTTCTTTCCAACAATTGTTGGCTTTCCATCATAGCACAACCTGCCTGCTTAAAATCAGACATTTAGTGTGGTCAATACCAGACAGCTTTCAGAGCTGGGTCAGAGGTCAAATCTGTTCTGTATATTTAGCCTGCTCTTTCAGGCTAGCATGATCTGATTTACTGGAGTGACACCTCAATTTAAAGCTCAGATTCAGACCTTTTCATAGAGTCCAACATTGTTCATTTTAAACCTTCTGGTGGCTAGCAGCACACTGATGAATTATGGTTATATTCAGCTGTTTTTAAAAGGCCTGCAGCCAACTGGTTTTATATTCTAACTTATCCTCCTGTATTTCTGGTAAACCTGCTTCAAATCAAACATGTTGCACATCAAATTAAAGCTTAGGTTCTCTTCTTTCCAACAATTGTTGGCTTTCCATCATAGCACAACCTGCCTGCTTAAAATCAGACATTTAGTGTGGTCAATACCAGACAGCTTTCAGAGCTGGGTCAGAGGTCAAATCTGTTCTGTATATTTAGCCTGGTCTTTCAGGCTAGCATGATCTGATTTACTGGAGTGACACCTCAATTTAAAGCTCAGATTCAGACCTTTTCATAGAGTCCAACATTGTTCATTTTAAACCTTCTGGTGGCTAGCAGCACACTGATGAATTATGGTTATATTCAGCTGTTTTTAAAAGGCCTGCAGCCAACTGGTTTTATATTCTAACTTATCCTCCTGTATTTCTGGTAAACCTGCTTCAAATCAAACATGTTGCACATCAAATTAAAGCTTAGGTTCTCTTCTTTCCAACAATTGTTGGCTTTCCATCATAGCACAACCTGCCTGCTTAAAATCAGACATTTAGTGTGGTCAATACCAGACAGCTTTCAGAGCTGGGTCAGAGGTCAAATCTGTTCTGTATATTTAGCCTGGTCTTTCAGGCTAGCATGATCTGATTTACTGGAGTG
This sequence comes from Centroberyx gerrardi, assembly GCF_048128805.1. Taxonomy (NCBI): domain Eukaryota; kingdom Metazoa; phylum Chordata; class Actinopteri; order Beryciformes; family Berycidae; genus Centroberyx; species Centroberyx gerrardi. Next base: position 7,777 of record NW_027605298.1, on the reverse strand, counting down.
ACACCTCAATTTAAAGCTCAGATTCAGACCTTTTCATAGAGTCCAACATTGTTCATTTTAAACCTTCTGGTGGCTAGCAGCACACTGATGAATTATGGTTATATTCAGCTGTTTTTAAAAGGCCTGCAGCCAACTGGTTTTATATTCTAACTTATCCTCCTGTATTTCTGGTAAACCTGCTTCAAATCAAACATGTTGCACATCAAATTAAAGCTTAGGTTCTCTTCTTTCCAACAATTGTTGGCTTTCCATCATAGCACAACCTGCCTGCTTAAAATCAGACATTTAGTGTGGTCAATACCAGACAGCTTTCAGAGCTGGGTCAGAGGTCAAATCTGTTCTGTATATTTAGCCTGGTCTTTCAGGCTAGCATGATCTGATTTACTGGAGTGACACCTCAATTTAAAGCTCAGATTCAGACCTTTTCATAGAGTCCAACATTGTTCATTTTAAACCTTCTGGTGGCTAGCAGCACACTGATGAATTATGGTTATATTCAACTGTTTTTAAAAGGCCTGCAGCCAACTGGTTTTATATTCTAACTTATCCTCCTGTATTTCTGGTAAACCTGCTTCAAATCAAACATGTTGCACATCAAATTAAAGCTTAGGTTCTCTTCTTTCCAACAATTGTTGGCTTTCCATCATAGCACAACCTGCCTGCTTAAAATCAGACATTTAGTGTGGTCAATACCAGACAGCTTTCAGAGCTGGGTCAGAGGTCAAATCTGTTCTGTATATTTAGCCTGCTCTTTCAGGCTAGCATGATCTGATTTACTGGAGTGACACCTCAATTTAAAGCTCAGATTCAGACCTTTTCATAGAGTCCAACATTGTTCATTTTAAACCTTCTGGTGGCTAGCAGCACACTGATGAATTATGGTTATATTCAACTGTTTTTAAAAGGCCTGCAGCCAACTGGTTTTATATTCTAACTTATCCTCCTGTATTTCTGGTAAACCTGCTTCAAATCAAACATGTTGCACATCAAATTAAAGCTTAGGTTCTCTTCTTTCCAACAATTGTTGGCTTTCCATCATAGCACAACCTGCCTGCTTAAAATCAGACATTTAGTGTGGTCAATACCAGACAGCTTTCAGAGCTGGGTCAGAGGTCAAATCTGTTCTGTATATTTAGCCTGGTCTTTCAGGCTAGCATGATCTGATTTACTGGAGTGACACCTCAATTTAAAGCTCAGATTCAGACCTTTTCATAGAGTCCAACATTGTTCATTTTAAACCTTCTGGTGGCTAGCAGCACACTGATGAATTATGGTTATATTTCAGCTGTTTTTAAAAGGCCTGCAGCCAACTGGTTTTATATTCTAACTTATCCTCCTGTATTTCTGGTAAACCTGCTTCAAATCAAACATGTTGCACATCAAATTAAAGCTTAGGTTCTCTTCTTTCCAACAATTGTTGGCTTTCCATCATAGCACAACCTGCCTGCTTAAAATCAGACATTTAGTGTGGTCAATACCAGACAGCTTTCAGAGCTGGGTCAGAGGTCAAATCTGTTCTGTATATTTTAGCCTGCTCTTTCAGGCTAGCATGATCTGATTTACTGGAGTGACACCTCAATTTAAAGCTCAGATTCAGGACCTTTTCATAGAGTCCAACATTGTTCATTTTAAACCTTCTGGTGGCTAGCAGCACACTGATGAATTATGGTTATATTCAGCTGTTTTTAAAAGGCCTGCAGCCAACTGGTTTTATATTCTAACTTATCCTCCTGTATTTCTGGTAAACCTGCTTCAAATCAAACATGTTTGCACATCAAATTAAAGCTTAGGTTCTCTTCTTTCCAACAATTGTTGGCTTTCCATCATAGCACAACCTGCCTGCTTAAAATCAGACATTTAGTGTGGTCAAATACCAGTACGCTATCAGAGCATGGGTCAAGAGGTCCAATCTGTTCTGTATATTTAGCCTGGTCTTTCAGGCTAGCATGATCTGATATATACTGGAGTGACCACCTCAATTAAAATCTCAGAATTCAGACCTTTTCCATAGAGTCCAACATTTGTTCATTTTAAACCTTCTGGTGGCTAGCAGCACCACTGAAGCAATTATGGTTATATTCAGCTGTTTTTAAAGGCCTGCAGCCAACTGGTTTTCTATTCTAACTTATCCTCCTGTATTTCTGGTAAACCTGCTTCAAATCAAACATGGTTGCCCAATCAAATTAAAGCTTAAGGTTCTCTTCTTTCCAACAATTGTTGGCTTTCCATCATAGCCACAACCTGCCTGTAAAATCAGACATTAGTGTGGTCAATACCAGACAAGCTTTTCCAGAGCTCGGGATCAGAGGTCCAACATCTGTTCTGTATATTTAGCCTGGCCTTTTTCAGGCTAGCATGATCTGATTTACTGGAGTGACACCTCAATTAAAGCTCATATCAGACCAATTTCATAGGAGTCCAACATGTTCCATTTTAAACCTTCTGGTGGCTAGCCAGCACACTGAAGAATTATGGTTATATTCAGCTGTTTTTAAAGGCCTGCAGCCAACTGGTTTATATTCTAACTTATCCTCCTGTATTTCTGGTAAACCTGCTTCAAATCAAAACATGTTGCCACATCAAATTCAAAGCTTAGGTTCTCTTCTTTCCAACAATTGTTGGCTTTCCATCATAGCACAACCTGCCTGCTTAAAATCAGACATTTAGTAGTGGTCAATACCAGACAGCTTTCAGAGCTGGGTCAGAGGTCAAATCTGTTCTGTATATTTAGCCTGCTCTTTCAGGCTAGCATGATCTGATTTACTGGAGTGACACCTCAATTTAAAGCTCAGATTCAGACCTTTTCATAGAGTCCAACATTGTTCATTTTAAACCTTCTGGTGGCTAGCAGCACACTGATGAATTATGGTTATATTCAGCTGTTTTTAAAAGGCCTGCAGCCAACTGGTTTTATATTCTAACTTATCCTCTGTATTTCTGGTAAACCTGCTTCAAATCAAACATGTTGCACATCAAATTAAAGCTTAGGTTCTCTTCTTTCCAACAATTGTTGGCTTTCCATCATAGCACAACCTGCCTGCTTAAAATCAGACATTTAGTGTGGTCAATACCAGACAGCTTTCAGAGCTGGGTCAGAGGTCAAATCTGTTCTGTATATTTAGCCTGGTCTTTCAGGCTAGCATGATCTGATTTACTGGAGTGACACCTCAATTTAAAGCTCAGATTCAGACCTTTTCATAGAGTCCAACATTGTTCATTTTAAACCTTCTGGTGGCTAGCAGCACACTGATGAATTATGGTTATATTCAGCTGTTTTTTAAAAGGCCTGCAGCCAACTGGTTTTATATTCTAACTTATCCTCCTGTATTTCTGGTAAACCTGCTTCAAATCAAACATGTTGCACATCAAATTAAAGCTTAGGTTCTCTTCTTTCCATCAATTGTTGGCTTTCCATCCTATCACAACCTGGCTGCTTAAAATCAGACATTTAGTGTGGTCAATACCACACAGCTTTCAGAGCTGGGTCAGAGGTCAAATCTGTTCTGTATATTTAGCCTGGTCTTTCAGGCTAGCATGATCTGATTTACTGGAGTGATACCTCAATTTAAAGCTCAGATTCAGACCTTTTCATAGAGTCCAACATTGTTCATTTTAAACCTTCTGGTGGCTAGCAGCACACTGATGAATTATGGTTATATTCAACTGTTTTTAAAAGGCCTGCAGCCAACTGGTTTTATATTCTAACTTATCCTCCTGTATTTCTGGTAAACCTGCTTCAAATCAAACATGTTGCACATCAAATTAAAGCTTAGGTTCTCTTCTTTCCAACAATTGTTGGCTTTCCCATCATAGCACAACCTGCCTGCTTAAAATCAGACATTTAGTGTGGTCAATACCAGACAGCTTTCAGAGCTGGGTCAGAGGTCAAATCTGTTCTGTATATTTAGCCTGCTCTTTCAGGCTAGCATGATCTGATTTACTGGAGTGACACCTCAATTTAAAGCTCAGATTCAGACCCTTTTTCATAGAGTCCAACATTGTTCATTTTAAACCTTCTGGTGGCTAGCAGCACACTGATGAATTATGGTTATATTCAACTGTTTTTAAAAGGCCTGCAGCCAACTGGTTTTATATTCTAACTTATCCTCCTGTATTTCTGGTAAACCTGCTTCAAATCAAACATGTTGCACATCAAATTAAAGCTTAGGTTCTCTTCTTTCCAACAATTGTTGGCTTTCCATCATAGCACAACCTGCCTGCTTAAAATCAGACATTTAGTGTGGTCAATACCAGACAGCTTTCAGAGCTGGGTCAGAGGTCAAATCTGTTCTGTATATTTAGCCTGCTCTTTCAGGCTAGCATGATCTGATTTACTGGAGTGACACCTCAATTTAAAGCTCAGATTCAGACCTTTTCATAGAGTCCAACATTGTTCATTTTAAACCTTCTGGTGGCTAGCAGCACACTGATGAATTATGGTTATATTCAACTGTTTTTAAAAGGCCTGCAGCCAACTGGTTTTATATTCTAACTTATCCTCCTGTATTTCTGGTAAACCTGCTTCAAATCAAACATGTTGCACATCAAATTAAAGCTTAGGTTCTCTTCTTTCCAACAATTGTTGGCTTTCCATCATAGCACAACCTGCCTGCTTAAAATCAGACATTTAGTGTGGTCAATACCAGACAGCTTTCAGAGCTGGGTCAGAGGTCAAATCTGTTCTGTATATTTAGCCTGGTCTTTCAGGCTAGCATGATCTGATTTACTGGAGTGACACCTCAATTTAAAGCTCAGATTCAGACCTTTTCATAGAGTCCAACATTGTTCATTTTAAACCTTCTGGTGGCTAGCAGCACACTGATGAATTATGGTTATATTCAACTGTTTTTAAAAGGCCTGCAGCCAACTGGTTTTATATTCTAACTTATCCTCCTGTATTTCTGGTAAACCTGCTTCAAATCAAACATGTTGCACATCAAATTAAAGCTTAGGTTCTCTTCTTTCCAACAATTGTTGGCTTTCCATCATAGCACAACCTGCCTGCTTAAAATCAGACATTTAGTGTGGTCAATACCAGACAGCTTTCAGAGCTGGGTCAGAGGTCAAATCTGTTCTGTATATTTAGCCTGGTCTTTCAGGCTAGCATGATCTGATTTACTGGAGTGACACCTCAATTTAAAGCTCAGATTCAGACCTTTTCATAGAGTCCAACATTGTTCATTTTAAACCTTCTGGTGGCTAGCAGCACACTGATGAATTATGGTTATATTCAGCTGTTTTTAAAAGGCCTGCAGCCAACTGGTTTTATATTCTAACTTATCCTCCTGTATTTCTGGTAAACCTGCTTCAAATCAAACATGTTGCACATCAAATTAAAGCTTAGGTTCTCTTCTTTCCAACAATTGTTGGCTTTCCATCATAGCACAACCTGCCTGCTTAAAATCAGACATTTAGTGTGGTCAATACCAGACAGCTTTCAGAGCTGGGTCAGAGGTCAAATCTGTTCTGTATATTTAGCCTGGTCTTTCAGGCTAGCATGATCTGATTTACTGGAGTGACACCTCAATTTAAAGCTCAGATTCAGACCTTTTCATAGAGTCCAACATTGTTCATTTTAAACCTTCTGGTGGCTAGCAGCACACTGATGAATTATGGTTATATTCAGCTGTTTTTAAAAGGCCTGCAGCCAACTGGTTTTATATTCTAACTTATCCTCCTGTATTTCTGGTAAACCTGCTTCAAATCAAACATGTTGCACATCAAATTAAAGCTTAGGTTCTCTTCTTTCCAACAATTGTTGGCTTTCCATCATAGCACAACCTGCCTGCTTAAAATCAGACATTTAGTGTGGTCAATACCAGACAGCTTTCAGAGCTGGGTCAGAGGTCAAATCTGTTCTGTATATTTAGCCTGCTCTTTCAGGCTAGCATGATCTGATTTACTGGAGTGACACCTCAATTTAAAGCTCAGATTCAGACCTTTTCATAGAGTCCAACATTGTTCATTTTAAACCTTCTGGTGGCTAGCAGCACACTGATGAATTATGGTTATATTCAGCTGTTTTTAAAAGGCCTGCAGCCAACTGGTTTTATATTCTTCTAACTTATCCTCCTGTATTTCTGGTAAACCTGCTTCAAATCAAACATGTTGCACATCAAATTAAAGCTTAGGTTCTCTTCTTTCCAACAATTGTTGGCTTTCCATCATAGCACAACCTGCCTGCTTAAAATCAGACATTTAGTGTGGTCAATACCAGACAGCTTTCAGAGCTGGGTCAGAGGTCAAATCTGTTCTGTATATTTAGCCTGCTCTTTCAGGCTAGCATGATCTGATTTACTGGAGTGACACCTCAATTTAAAGCTCAGATTCAGACCTTTTCATAGAGTCCAACATTGTTCATTTTAAACCTTCTGGTGGCTAGCAGCACACTGATGAATTATGGTTATATTCAGCTGTTTTTAAAAGCCTGCAGCCAACTGGTTTTATATTCTAACTTATCCTCCTGTATTTCTGGTAAACCTGCTTCAAATCAAACATGTTGCACATCAAATTAAAGCTTAGGTTCTCTTCTTTCCAACAATTGTTGGCTTTCCATCATAGCACAACCTGCCTGCTTAAAATCAGACATTTAGTGTGGTCAATACCAGACAGCTTTCAGAGCTGGGTCAGAGGTCAAATCTGTTCTGTATATTTAGCCTGGCTCTTTCAGGCTAGCATGATCTGATTTACTGGAGTGACACCTCAATTTAAAGCTCAGATTCAGACCTTTTCATAGAGTCCAACATTGTTCATTTTAAACCTTCTGGTGGCTAGCAGCACACTGATGAATTATGGTTATATTCAGCTGTTTTTAAAAGCCTGCAGCCAACTGGTTTTATATTCTAACTTATCCTCCTGTATTTCTGGTAAACCTGCTTCAAATCAAACATGTTGCACATCAAATTAAAGCTTAGGTTCTCTTCTTTCCATCAATTGTTGGCTTTCCATCCTATCACAACCTGGCTGCTTAAAATCAGACATTTAGTGTGGTCAATACCACACAGCTTTCAGAGCTGGGTCAGAGGTCAAATCTGTTCTGTATATTTAGCCTGGTCTTTCAGGCTAGCATGATCTGATTTACTGGAGTGATACCTCAATTTAAAGCTCAGATTCAGACCTTTTCATAGAGTCCAACATTGTTCATTTTAAACCTTCTGGTGGCTAGCAGCACACTGATGAATTATGGTTATATTCAACTGTTTTTAAAAGGCCTGCAGCCAACTGGTTTTATATTCTAACTTATCCTCCTGTATTTCTGGTAAACCTGCTTCAAATCAAACATGTTGCACATCAAATTAAAGCTTAGGTTCTCTTCTTTCCAACAATTGTTGGCTTTCCATCATAGCACAACCTGCCTGCTTAAAATCAGACATTTAGTGTGGTCAATACCAGACAGCTTTCAGAGCTGGGTCAGAGGTCAAATCTGTTCTGTATATTTAGCCTGCTCTTTCAGGCTAGCAATGATCTGATTTACTGGAGTGACACCTCAATTTAAAGCTCAGATTCAGACCTTTTCATAGAGTCCAACATTGTTCATTTTAAACCTTCTGGTGCTAGCAGCACACTGATGAATTATGGTTATATTCAACTGTTTTTAAAAGGCCTGCAGCCAACTGGTTTTATATTCTAACTTATCCTCCTGTATTTCTGGTAAACCTGCTTCAAATCAAACATGTTGCACATCAAATTAAAGCTTAGGTTCTCTTCTTTCCAACAATTGTTGGCTTTCCATCATAGCACACCTGCCTGCTTAAAATCAGACATTTAGTGTGGTCAA